>NW_027513070.1:0-280581 GCF_048772815.1 Callospermophilus lateralis
TCTGAGAATAATCTTGTGAAAAGTTGATTATAAATCCACAACATAAATATGAATGAATTTAGGAAGTGTGTAATAAGACACATATTTCATGTTTTGAAAAATCTTGAGCATGTATATATATATATATATATATATATATATATATATATATATATATATATTTATATACAGACAAAGAGAGAGACATTAAAAATTGCAATATATATGCCAAACGAAATTCACCATGAAATGTATATCATTCACAGATCCAAATATATTCATTTTACTGAACATGGATTTATGTATAATGTTGTTCAACTAGGAAGCTCACTCACATTTGAATTATCAGTTCAAGCAGCGTTTAGGAGGAGTGATCTCTTCTTCCAATTTGTATCTGCCACGTCAGCCACCTCACAAGAATGTACGTGTGGTACCAGGTAGGATTCTATATGTGGATATAAAAATACGTGTGCTGAATAGGCTACAGAGAAAGGGGGACAGGAATTCACTTATTTGTTAACTTAAAAAACGCATGGAGAACTATTTCAACAAATAATTGACTAGATTTATAACTGCTACACTATACCATGCAAAAGGCAACTCCAACTATAAAACATACCTCCTCTAAACTGCCTGTATTTCTATTCTGTTTGTGTTATTTTTCTCCATCATATTAGGATTAGTAGTCAGAGTCTAATAGGGTATATGTTAGTTTCAGGGATTCAGCATTTCTAATGGAAAATAGGAAATTGAATCCAATGTGTATGCAAATATGTGCTACACAAAATTCTTCCCACTTTCATCCAGAACAATGCCTTGACATTACATTCTCCTCAAGTAAGACACAATTAGAGGATAAGAGTTAGAAAATCTGTGAATATATATCTGGAATGGAGAATACTCAGGAGTTTACAACTTTGGAGGTGGTAGAGAAGATTCTAAAAGTAAGGAACAGGGTAAACATTCCAGAAACATGCAGCTCTGCTGGCCTACATACTTTTTGAGAAACTGCCTCTAAGGGTGGGCACTTGAAATATTTGATGTTCTGAGGAGATTTAGTTCATTTGTAGAGAGACCATCAAAGCTGGGTCTGCATCTATGTTACTTGGAGGACATGGTTTCTTATTATCCAATGAACATGAGGCAGCAGTGCTGAATTCTCTCTTTGTAGGTAAACTATGGACACTGGGGTCTAAGTGTCTTTCAGTGTGGACTGTGAAGCCAATTGGTCATCCTCCACTTTTCGTGGTGTTTCTCGCTGCTCCACTGGGAGTTTGGTATTTGCTTCAAGAAATACAAGCAGTTAAAATGGGACAGAGTGGTGGAGGGAGTTCTTTAAGGTGTGGTGAGTCAGGGTCTTCAGGAGAATGCACCAACCAAGGTTCTATCCCACGTAGATTGCCCCCTTGAGAATAGCAATATGATTCTGAACATTGCAGTGAATCCTCTCCATATAACAAGATGCCTTTACATATATGGGTCTGCTGGCTGCACCATGTCAGTCACAAGCCATTTGGAAGCCAATGGCTGATCCACATGGCCACAACACAGATGTTTTATCAGACAATTGCATACCACTGCTCTAGGCCAACTACTCACCAGGCTCCAACTTACTGGCATATCTGTTCTACACCATTTTCATGAAACAAAGTCAATCAAGGCAGTGTCTGGTATACTCAGGATCAGAAACAGGACATCCAAAGTTTTTTCAGTGCCAGCTGAACATGAAAATATCAAAAATTTCATGGTAATTGTCTAGCCATTTTTCACGGATGAAGTTTGCGGCTCTGAGGGCTTCAATTAATTCAGGAACCATTAAATGGTGAAGAAGCTAATTTCAATGAAAGCACTGGAGCACTCTCACAGGCATGGTTTCCCTAAGGGTGGCCAAAATGTCACATGAAGCCAGGCCCATTGAGATCTACAATGTGAAGTCCATGTGTGTTTTAAACTCAAATATGGCTGCCAAGTCTTTAAGAAAAATTGTATGTAATATCCGGGCTGAAATTCCCAGTGTTCTGTGGAAATCCAACCTGGGCCTAGATCTCAGGTTCCAAGGGCGACTCTCATGTGTGGCCTCCTAAAATCCCAACACTATTCATGGCAATACTTCTCTGAGGTCAGTTAAAGAACTCAGTCTCTAAGGGGAATCACACCAGAGTTCAAGCCCAGTGGAACAGTCATCTCTTCCAACCGCCACACAAATGACCACAATTAAAACCAAAACACTCCCACATGGTCCTCATCTTCTTCCATATAGACACTCCTTATAACGTCTGGCTGGAGTTTTCAATGAGGTCCACAGCCCAAGTCAGTGTCCAAATTAAGGTCCTGTTCCCCTCATTTGTCTAACACCAAGGTGGCCTGGACACACTTCCTGTAAACCAGGAGTGATCAAATAGGCCTGACATTAATACTGCTCAGCTTTTTCAAGTTGAGGCCTTCTGACTCTGTGGTTTAGATTCTTTATGTGAATTTGAGTCATTAGAAAACACAAGCCCCTCTGCAGAGATTTGAAGAACTCATTTGGCCCAAAGGATTCCTATTCTCCCTTGATGGAATTCAGGATCCTAACAGAGGAAGGTAAAAGAATTCATTCACAATGAGTGAATATTTGCCATTTTGGTTTTGAATGGACACATGGGATCTTTCTTTTGATCCATCAGGTGCTAAGAATCTAAGCCACTGCCTCACACAGGGCCAAGAGGCTGATTCAGACACATCCTTTTCCAAAGCAATTAAGCAAAGAGCCACAGGTGATGCCCATTCATTTCCATTTGAAAACTGTTTTCTTCAGGATTCACAAAGGTGTGGCCTGAGGCAAAGACCTTCCTGACACTCAGAGCAACAGAAAAATAGGTAAGCAAAAGGCCCAAAGCAGGGTTTTTCTACTGAGACTTTCTTTGTCACACTGATATCTGAGTTTTCTGAGATGCTTGCTATTCCCTTCAGCTATCCATTATATGGCAATGTCACAGAGCTTGGAGGTGGTACATATCTTGGACAGAAAACCATGAGCCTGCTCTGAAGAGTGGCCAGAATTCAGGAAGAAAACAGGAACTCCGGAAGATAGTAGGTGTTGCCCGTCCCTAAAGCAACCTGCAGTCCACTCATAAATTGGGCAGGATGAATGTTGGCAAGCTTTCTACTAGACAGGACACATCCATTGATGCATTATCTTTTATAATGTCTACAACCACGGACACAGTGGGATACACAGGCATACAAACAATCGCCTTGTCAAATGACTTAGTATAAACAGTCCACTCCAAAACAAACAAACCGCCTTTCTTACCTATTCTCAGAACATGAGACTAAACCACAAAATCACAACCACACCCACAACGACACCTCCTTTATTCAAGTAGGTCTGTGACTAATTGGAATGTACTCTGACTGATGGGCCATACTATGTTTCCTTGAAATGGCCTGTCCTTCTCAGATCGGGTATCCTTGGCCAACACTGTGAAGTTTTCAGGAGCCAGTGGTGAGCCACTACCTGCTTTCTCAGGAAATTCCCCTTTTCAGAGCTCTCCTGGCATTTGGCAATCCTCACATCAGTAGGTACCAAGGAAGACTTACTCTGTCCTTGGTTATTCCAAACAACTGAGCCCACTGGGAAAGAAACTGGGACTGACTCTGGGTGCCTGGCTTCCTGGATCTTAAGTTCAGAGAAATCCGTCATCAAGGAAGAGGGGTAGGTCACTTCATTCAGGAACTGAATGAGGTTACTGCCGTGGCAACCACTTTGTCCTAACAATTGCTTTCAAGGGTCGCATGAGATGGAGGCTGCCCCTACTTCCTGTGACACTTTCACAAGTTAGATTGGTATATCAACCATTGGCACCTGGGAACAGCTCTCCACACAGGCCTGGTTTGGTCCATCTTCTCTACATTAAGAAGAGAGAAGCTGATTCAGACACAACCCTTCATCCTGACCAGGTTGTTTGCCATGGAGGATGACTTTTGGTCTCTTAGGTCCTCCATAGCTGCTTACAACTTCTCCAGGAATCATTTCTGCATGGACCTTTGAGTTTCTCAGCATGTGGAAGATCCCCTATATTCCTGTATTGTAAGACCAACTCTATCCCTGCTCTTCTGTAAAGTTAAATTGACTGAACAGTGTATGGTTAGGTTAACTAACAGGTTCGATTTGGATTAGGAATCTTTCTGCGCGATGAATAATGGTATTGGGAAACTGCGATATTTACAAGAATATATAGGTGAAATATAAGTATGAAAACAGAAATCTAGCTAAGATATGAAGCCCAAAAGGGCATTGGGCCCTTGATTGGGATACGTAGCTTTGAATTATGTTCTGCACTGATGTGTCAGGTAAATCGATATACAATGGCTTAGGTCCTTGTACCATGGATGATTAAATGTAGAAGAGAACTTCCAGTCAAAAGGGATAGTCGGTAGGATTCGGAAGATTCTCAGTAGGTTTAGAAAGAAGAGTGAGTATAGGATTTGGACCAAATGTTGTTTAGTATTAGGGTTTCCGGTAGACAGTGAATGTTAATGTCAGCACAAGTGAAGAGACTGTCACAATGATGAACTGGGGAAAATAGTTAGGAAGCTGATATCAATAGAGACATTACGAAATCAGGCAAAGTATAAAATGAGTGATAGGATTAGATATTTTCAACAGGGTTGAGTTTGAATATATAATCTAAGAAAGAAACAAATATGTAGTGACCAATAGGATTGACATTTGACAGCATTAGGCAACCTGGACATGGATGTTTAGTAATCCATGCTCACTTTTCATTTAGTCTTTGCTACAATCTTAAGTGTGACCTTTGCTTTTTTTGTTCAGAATATTACTGTGATAAAACGTACATTTAGATCAGGTGACATGACTATTTCTTCCACCGTTTCTGGCAGCAACATATTCAAGACGTATAAATTAGTAATGGGGGTAAAAAGAGGTGTACCCTATGTCTGTGCATATAGAGATAATGCATGAATAGACCATACTGTGAATAAATAATATATCTGGTTCTGACTTTAAATAATGGATTGAAATTATATCTGAAAAAATACAGGAAATCTTATATTGACATACAAACATTCATTCCAACCAGTGAAATATCTAATGGCCACATTAAGTTTATGGTTTATCATGAAGGGTGTGTGAGTTTTGCTTCAAAAGTGATTATGGAAATCGAAAATAATGTGTTTGGAAAGAAGTCTCATGAAAAGACCAGTCAAAAAACCTGGAGGAATACATGTTTTATGAAGCAGGAAGTGATTGTGAAACAAATGCGTATAAATTTGTGAACTTGTGGATGAAATATATATTTCCTATGATTTGTAAAAACTGAAGCAATAGTAATGTACCAGTGTAGAATGAAAATAAACGTCAGAATACACATCATGTCCCATACGAATCTACTTGATTGATGTTAATCTGGGTCAGCTAATGTACAAATATTAGGATTTGTAAGCACCATTTACTGAAGTTAGTTTTCAGAACTATGAAACAAATGTGTATTTCAGGTGGATGAATATTTCTGAGAATAATTTTGTGAAAAGTTTATTATAAATCCACATTTTTGAACATGAATGAACTTAGGGAGTGTATTTAAGATACATATATTTCATATTTTAAAAATCAAGTCAGTGTATATATATATATATATATTCATAATTATATATATGTGTATATATATACACATATAATTATATATATGTATATATATATATATACACTCACACACACACACACACACACAAAACACACACACAGACATTAAAATGTAGGAATATATATGCCAATCGAAGTTCATCATAAAATATATAGCATCCACAGATGCAAAAATATTTATTTTACTGAACAAGGATTTATGTATAATGTTGTTCTACTAGAAAGCTCACCCATAGTTTGAATTTTCAGTTCCAACAGCGTTTAGAGGAGTGATCTCTTCTCACAAGTTGTATCTGCCAAGTCAGTCACCTCACAAAAATGAACGTGTGATACCAGGTATTCTATATAAGCATATAAAAATTCATGTGCTGAATAGGCTACAGAGAAAGGCAGAGAGGAATTTACATATTTGTTAACTTTAACAACACATGGAGAACTATTTCAATTAAAAATTGACTAGATTTATAACACCTACCATTTATCATGCAAATGGCAAGTCCAACTATACCCCATGCCTCCTCTGAACTGCTTGTATTTCTATTCTGTTTGGGTTGTTTTTCTCCATCATATTTGGATTAGTAGACAAAGTATAGTAGGGTATGTGTTATTGTCAGGGATTCAGTATTTTCAATGGAATTGAAATGGAAAATGGAAAATGAATCCAACGTGTATAAAATATATGCTACACAATTATCTTCCCACTCTCATCCAGAACAATGCCTTTACATTACCTTCACCCCAAGTAAGACACAATTAGAGTAGAAGAGTTTGAAAATCCGTGAATGCATATCTGGGGTGGAAACAGTACATAGAAACAAATACGTATTTCAGGTGGATGAATATTTCTGAGAATAATCTTGTGAAAAGTTGATTATAAATCCACAACATAAATATGAATGAATTTAGGAAGTGTGTAATAAGACACATATTTCATGTTTTGAAAAATCTTGAGCATGTATATATATATATATATATATATATATATATATATATATATATATATATATTTATATACAGACAAAGAGAGAGACATTAAAAATTGAAATATATATGCCAAACGAAATTCACCATGAAATGTATATCATTCACAGATCCAAATATATTCATTTTACTGAACATGGATTTATGTATAATGTTGTTCAACTAGGAAGCTCACTCACATTTGAATTATCAGTTCAAGCAGCGTTTAGGAGGAGTGATCTCTTCTTCCAATTTGTATCTGCCACGTCAGCCACCTCACAAGAATGTACGTGTGGTACCAGGTAGGATTCTATATGTGGATATAAAAATACGTGTGCTGAATAGGCTACAGAGAAAGGGGGACAGGAATTCACTTATTTGTTAACTTAAAAAACGCATGGAGAACTATTTCAACAAATAATTGACTAGATTTATAACTGCTACACTATACCATGCAAAAGGCAACTCCAACTATAAAACATACCTCCTCTAAACTGCTTGTATTTCTATTCTGTTTGTGTTATTTTTCTCCATCATATTAGGATTAGTAGTCAGAGTCTAATAGGGTATATGTTAGTTTCAGGGATTCAGCATTTCTAATGGAAAATAGGAAATTGAATCCAATGTGTATGCAAATATGTGCTACACAAAAATCTTCCCACTTTCATCCAGAACAATGCCTTGACATTACATTCTTCTCAAGTAAGACACAATTAGAGGACAAGAGCTAGAAAATCTGTGAATGTATCTGGAATGGAGAATTCTCAGGAGTTTACAACTTTGGAGGTGGTAGAGAAGATTCTAAAAGTAAGGGACAGGGTAAACATTCCACAAACATGCAGCTCTGCTGGCCTAAATGCTTTTTGAGAAACTGCCTCTAAGGGTGGGCACTTGAAATATTTGATGTTCTGAGGAGATTTAGTTCCTTTGTAGAGAGACCATCAAAGCTGGGTCTGCATCTATGTTACTTGGAGGACATGGTTTCTTATTATCCAATGAACATGAGGCAGCGGTGCTGAATTCTCTCTTTGTAGGTAAACTATGGACACTGGGGTCTAAGTGTCTTTCAGTGTGGACTGTGAAGCCAATTGGTCATCCTCCACTTTTCGTGGTGTTTCTCGCTGCTCCACTGGGAGTTTGGTATTTACTTCAAGAAATACAAGGAGTTAAAATGGGACAGAGTGGTGGAGGGAGTTCTTTAAGGTATGGTGAGTCAGAGTCTTCAGGAGAATGCACCAACCCAGGTTCTATCCCACGTAGATTGCCCCCTTGAGAATAGCAATATGATTCTGAACATTGCAGTGAATCCTCTCCATATAACAAGATGCCTTTACATATATGGGTCTGCTGGCTGCACCATGTCAGTCACAAGCCATTTGGAAGCCAATGGCTGATCCACATGGACGCAACACAGATGTTTTATCAGACAATTGCATACCACTGCTCTAGGCCAACTACTCACCAGGCTCCAACTTACTGGCATATCTGTTCTACACCATTTTCATGAAACAAAGTCAATCAAGGCAGTGTCTGGTATACTCAGGATCAGAAACAGGACATCCAAAGTTTTTTCAGTGCCAGCTGAACATGAAAATATCAAAAATTTCATGGTAATTTTCTAGCCATTTTTCACGGATGAAGTTTGCGGCTCTGAGGGCTTCAATTATTTCAGGAACCATTAAATGGTTAAAAAGCTAATTTCAATGAAAGCACTGGAGCACTCTCACAGGCATGGTTTCCCTAAGGGTGGCCAAAATGTCACATGAAGCCAGGCCCATTGAGATCTACAATGTGAGGTCCATGTGTGTTTTAAACTCAAATATGGCTGCCAAGTCTTTAAGAAAAATTGTATGTAATATCCGGGCTGAAATTCCCAGTGTTCTGTGGAAATCCAACCTGGGCCTAGATCTCAGGTTCCAAGGGCGACTCTCATGTGTGGCCTCCTAAAATCCCAACACAATTCATGGCAATACTTCTCTGAGGTCAGTTAAAGAACTCAGTCTCTAAGGGGAATCACACCAGAGTTCAAGCCCAGTGGAACAGTCATCTCTTCCAACCGCCACACAAATGACCACAATTAAAACCAAAACACTCCCACAGGGTCCTCATCTTCTTCCATATAGACACTCCTTATAACGTCTGGCTGGAGTTTTCAATGAGGTCCACAGCCCAAGTCAGTGTCCAAATTAAGGTCCTGTTCCCCTCATTTGTCTAACATCAAGGTGGCCTGGACACACTTCCTGTAAACCAGGAGTGATCAAATAGGCCTGACATTAATACTGCTCAGCTTTTTCAAGTTGAGGCCTTCTGACTCTGTGGTTTAGATTCTTTATGTGAATTTGAGTCATGAGAAAACACAAGCCCCTCTGCAGAGATTTGAAGAACTCATTTGGCCCAAAGGATTCCTATTCTCCCTTGATGGAATTCAGGATCCTAACAGAGGAAGGTAAAAGAATTCATTCACAATGAGTGACTATTTGCCATTTTGGTTTTGGATGCACACATGGGACCTTTCTTTTGATCCATCAGGTGCTGAGAATCTAAGCCACAGCCTCACACAGGGCCAAGAGGCTGATTCAGACACATCTTTTTTCAAAGCAATTAAGCAAAGAGCCACAGGTGATGCCCTTCATTTCCTTTTGAAAAAATGTTTTCCTTAGGCTTCCCAAAGGGGTGGCCAGAGGCAAAGACATCCTGAGATTCAGGGCAACAGAACAATAGGTTAGCAAAAGAGCCAAAGCAGGGTTTCTCCACTGAGACTTTTCTGGTCACACTGATATCTGAGTTTTCTGAGATGTTTTCCATTCCCTTCAGATATCCAGTACATGGCCATGTGACAGAGATTGGAGGTGGTACATATCTTGGACACAAACCCAAGAGCCTATTCTTAAGAGTTGTCAGAATTCAGAAAGAAAACAGGGACTTAAAAAGGTAGTAGGTGTTTCCTATCGATATGGAAACCACGCTCCATTCATTAAATGGGCAGGATGAATACTGGAAAGCTTTCTACTAAAGAGTACACATGCATTGATGCATTCTCTTTTATAATGTATACAACCACGGACACAGTGGGATACACAGAAATAGAAACACTCACCATGTAAAACGACTTACTAGAAACAGTTCACTCCAAACCAAAGAAACCTCCTTTTCTACCTATTCTCAGAACAGAGACAAAACCACACACCCACACTCAAAAAGACACCTCCTTCCCCAAAGTAGGGCTGTGATTATCCGGAGTGTCCTCTGACAGGTTTGCCATACTATGTTCCCCGTTAATGGTCTGTCCTGTCTCAGATCTGGTCTCCTTGTCCAACTCTGTGAAGCAGTCAGGAGCCAGGGGTGAGCCACTACATACTTAGTCAGGAAAGGCCCGTGTTCAGATCTTTCCTGGCATTTGGCCATCCTCACATCAGTCAGTACCAAGAAGACTGACTCTGTCCTTGGTGATTCCAAACAAATGAGACCACTTGGACTGGGACTGGGACTGGCTCTGGTGCTTGGTTTCCTTGGTCCCAAGTTCAGAAAGTTCCATCAACAAGGAAGTGAGGTAGGTCACTTCCTTCAAGAACTGAATGAGGTCACTGCCTTGGCAACCACTTTGTCTAACAGTTGCTTCCAAGGGTCCCATGAGATGGAGGCTGCCCCTACTTCCTTTGACACTTTCACAACTTAGAATGGTATATCAACCTTAGGCACCCGGGAACAGCTCTCCACACAAGCCTGGTTTGGTCCATCTTCTCTACATTAAGAAGAGAGAGGCTGATTCAGACACAACCCTTCATCCTGACCAGGTTGTTTGCCATGGAAAATGACTTTTTGTCTCTCAGGTCCTTCATTTCTGCCTACATCTTCTCCAGGGATCATTTCTGCATGGACCTTTGAGGTTCTTAACAGGTGGAGCATCCCCTACATTCCTGTATTGTAAGAACAATCTGTCTCTGCTCTTCTGTAAAGTTAGATTGAGTGAACAGTGTATGGTTAGGGTTAATTTCATGTTCGATTTGGGTTAGGAATCATTCTGCTGGATGAATAATGGTATTGGGAACCTGTGATATTTATAAGAATATCGAGGTTAAATATATGTATGAAAACAGAAATTAAAGTAAGATTTGAATCCCAGAAGGGCTTTGGGCAGTTGATTGGGATATTTAGCTTTGAATTGTGCACATATGTCTCAAATAAATGGATATACAATGGCAGAGGAACTTGAACCTTGGATGATTGAATGCTGAAGAGAACATCCAGTCAAAAGGGATTGTCGGTAGGATTAAGAAGATAGTCGTTATGTTTAGCAAGTAGAGTTAGTATAGGATATGTAACAAAAGTTCTTTAGCAATTTTTTTTCGGGCAGTGAGTGAATATAAATGTCAGCACATATGAAGAAATCAGACACAATGATGAAATGGGGAAAATTTGTAGAAAAGCAGATATCAATAGAGACATTAGGAAATCAGGCAAAGTATAAAGTGAGTGATAGGATAAGACATTTTCAACAGGGTTGAGATTGAATATCTAATCTTAGGAAGAAACAAATATGTAGGTCACCAATTGGATTGACATTTGAGAGCATTAGGCAACATGGACATGGATGTTGTTAGTAATCCATGTTCACTTTCCATTTAGACTTTGGTACAATCCTAAGTGGGACCTTTGCATTTTGTTTCCAGAATATTACTGTGATAAAATGTGTATGTAGATCAGATGACATGATTATTTCTTCCACCATTTCTAGGAGCAGTATTTTGAAGACGTATAAATTAGCATTGGGGGTAAAAAGAGGTGTACCCTGTTTCTATGAATATACAGATAATGCATGAATAGACCTTAATTTCAATAAATAATATAACTTGTTCCACTTTAAGTAATGGATTGAATTGATATCTGAAAATATATAAGAAATCTTATATTGATATGCAATCATTCATGACAACCAGTTATACACCTAATGTTAATATTAGGTTATGGTTTATCATGAAGTTTCTGTGAGTTTTGCTTCAAAAGTGATTATGGAAATCGAAAATAATGTGTTTGGAAAGAAGTCTCATGAAAAGGCCAGTCAAGGAACACCGAGGAATTCATGAGTTCTGAAGAAGGAAGTGATTGAAATTGAAAAAAATGACGATAAATTTGCTTACTTGTGGATGAAATATTATAATATGATGTGAATAAACTGAAGAAATAGTAATGTACCAGTGTTGAATAAAAATGAACATCAAAATACACATCATGTCCCACAGGAATCTACTGGCATTGATGTTAAACTGTGTCAGTTACTGTAGAAATATTAGGATTTCTTTGCACCATTCACCAAAGTTAGTTTTCTTTTTTTTTTTAATTTTTATTTATGCTTGTTCAAAACATTACATAGTTCTTGATATATCATATTCCACACTGTGTTTCAAGTAGGTAATGAACTCCCATTTTTACCCCGTAAACAGATTGCAGAATCACATCAGTTACACATCCATTGATTTACATATTGCCATACTAGTGTCTGTCGTATTCTGCTGCCTTTCCTAACCTCTACTATCCCCCTCCCCTTACCTCCCCTCCCCTCTTCTCTCTCTACCTCTTTACTGTAATTCATTTCTCCCCCTTGTATAATTTTTTCCTTTCCCTCACCTCCTCTTGTATGTAATTTATATAACCCTGAGGGTCTCCTTTTATTTCCATGCAATTTCCCTTCTCTCTCCCTTTCCCTTCCTCCTCTCATCCCTGTTTAATGTTAATTTTCTTCTAATTCTATTCGTCCCTACTCTGTTCTTAGTTACTCTCTTTATATCAATAAAGACATTTGGCATTTGGTTTTACGGATTGGCTAGCTTCACTTAGCATAATCTGCTCTAATGCCATCCATTTCTCTGCAAGTTATATCATTTTGTCATTTTTTAATGCAGAGTAATATTCCATTGTGTATAAATGCCACATTTTTTATCCATTCATCTATGGAAGTGCATCTAGGTTGGTTCCACAGTCTTGCTATTGTAAATTGTGCTGCTATGAACATCAATGTATCAGTGTCCCTGTAGCATTTTTTTTAGGTCTTTAGGGAATAGACTGAGAAGGGGAATACCTGGGTCAAATGGTGGTTCCATTCCCAGTTCTACAAGAAATCTCCATACTGCTTTCCAATTTGGCTGCACCAATTTGCAGTCCCACCAGCAATGTACAAGTTTACCCTTTTCTCCACATCCTCACCAGCACTTGTTGTTGTTTGAGTTCATAATAAATATCTGGAATGGAAAATGCTCAGGAGTTCACAACCTTGAAGGTGGTAGAGGAGTTTCCAAAAGTAAGGGACAGGGTAAATACCACAAACATGGAGCTGTGTCGGCCTTAAGACTTCTTGAGAAAATGCCTCTGAGGTTGGGCACTTGAAATATATGTTGTTGTAAGGAGCTTTAGCTTCCTTTGTAGTGAGACCATCAAAGCTGAGTCTGCATCTATGTGACCTGAAGAACATGGTTTTTTATTTTCCTATAAACACGAGGCAGCAGTGCTGAATTCTCTCTTTGTAGGCAAACTGGGGCTACTGGGGTCTATGTGTCTCCCCGTGTGGACTGTGAAGCCATTTGATCATCCTTCACATTTCGTCATGTTATTTGATGCTGCACTGAAAGTTTGGTATTTACTTTACGAAATAAAGGAGTTTAACTGCGATACAGTGCTGCAGGGAGTTCTGTCACATGTTGTGGTCAGGATCGGCAGGAGAATGTACCAAGCAGGCTTCTATCACACATAGTTGCCCCCTTGACCATAGCAATATGATTCTGAACATTGCCCTGAAACCTCTCCATTCAACAAGATGCCTTTACATCCAAAGGTCTGCTAGCTGCACATGTCAGTCACAAACCATTTCTAAGCCAATGGCAGATCCACGTGGCCGCACCACAGATGTTTTTTCACACACCTACACTCTACTGCTCTTGGCCCACTACTCAGCAGGCTCCAACTTACTGGCATCTCTTTTCTACACCATTATCATGAAACTCAGTCAAACCAGACACTGTCTTGTATACTCATGATAAGCACCAGGACATCAAATGGATTTCCAGTGCCAGCTGGTCATGGAAATTTCAAAAATTTCATGGTATTTTCTAGCCATTTTTCAAGGATGAAGTTGGAGGTACTGTGGGTTTCAATTCATTCAGGAACCATTAAATGTTGAGGAAGCTCATTTCAATGGAAGCTCTAGAGAACTCTCACAGGCAAGTCCTCCGAAAGAGTGGCCCAATGTCACATAAACCAGCCACATTGAGGTCTACAATGTGAGGTCCATGTGTGTTTTGACTCTCAACTATTGCTTCCAAGTTTTTCAGAATATAATCAAGTGATATCCTCGCTGAGATTCCCAGTGCTCTGTGGAAAGCCACCCTGGGCCTAGATCTCAGTTTCCAAGGGTGACTCTCATGTGTGGCCTCCGAAAATCCCAACACAATTCATGGCAATACTTCTCTAAGGTCAGTTCCAGAACTCAGTCTCCAAGGGGAATCCCACAAGAGTTGAAACCCAGGTGGACACAGTCATCTTTTCCAACTGCCACACAAATGACCACAATTGAAACTAAAACACTCCCACATGGCCCTCATGTTTTTCCATATAGACACTCATCATAACCTCTCGCTGGAGGTTTCCATGAGGGGCGCAGACCAAGACACCGTCCAAAATAAGCTCCCTTGCCCCTCATTTGCCGAAAGTCAGGGTGGCCTACACACCCTTCCTGTGAACCAGAACTGATCAAATAGGGATGTAGTTAATACTGTTCTGCTTTTCCAATTTGAGGCCTACTGACTGTCAGGTATAGATTCTTTATGTGATTTGGAGTCATCAGCAAACCCAAGCACTTCTGCAGGGGTTCAAAGAACTCATTTGAACTAAAGGATCCTGATTCTTACTTGATGAAGGTCAGGAATCTAATAGAGGAAGGCAAGAGACTCATTTGCCATTTCTGTTTTGAGTGCACACATGGAATCTATCTTTAGATGCATCAGGTGCTGAGAATCTAAGCCACAACCTCACACAGAACCAAGAGGCTGATTCAGACACATCCTTTTACAAAGCAATTAAGCAAAGAGCAACAGGTGATGCCCATTCATTTTCATTTGAAAACTGTTTTCTTCAGGCTTCACAAAGGGGTGGCCAGAGGCAAAGACCTTCCTGACATTTAGGGCAACAGAAAAACAGGTAAGCAAAAGACCCAAAGCAGGGTTTCTCCACTGAGACTTTCCTGGTCACACTGATATCTGAGTTTTCTGAGATGCTCCCCATTCACTTTAGCTATCAAGTACATGGTCATGTCACAGAGTTTGGAGGTTGTATATATCTTGGACACAAAACCATGAGCCTATTCTGGAGAGTGGCCAGAATTCAGGAAGAAAACAGGATCTTAGGAAGATAGTAGGTTTTGCCCATCCAGAAGGCAAGCCGCGGTCCATTCATCAATTGGGCAGGATGAATGCCAGGAAGCTTTCTACTAGACAGGACACATCCATTAATTCATTCTCTTTTCTAATGTCTACAACCACAGACACAGTGGGATACACAGACATAGAAACACTCACATGTCAAACGACTTACTAGAAACAGTGCAATCCAAACCAAACAAACCGCATTTTCTACCTATTCTCAGAACATGTGACAAAACCACAAAACCACAACCACTCCCACAAAGGCACCTCCTTCCCCCAAGTAGGTCTGTGAGTATCCAGAGTGTCCTCTGACTGGTGGGCCATACAATGTTCTCCCGAAATGTCCTGTCCTGACTCAGATCTGGTCTCCTTGGCCAACTCTGTGAAGTTGTCAGGAGCCAGCGGTGAGCCACTACCTGCTTTCTGAGAAAAGGTCCCTCTTCAGAGCTCTCCTGGCCTTTGGCTATCCTCACATAGGTAGGTACCAAGAAAGACTGACCCTGTCCTTGGTAAAACCGAACAAGTGAGCCCACTGGGACTGGGACTGGGACTGGCTCTGGGTGCCTGTCTTCATGGATCCCAAGTTCAGAGAATTCCTTCACCAAGAAAGTGATGTAGGTCACTTCCTTCAGGAACTGAATCAGGTTACTGCCTTGGCAACCAATTTGTCCTAACAGTTGCTTCCAAGAGTCCAATGAGTTGGAGGATGCCCCTACTTCCAGTGAAACTTTCACAATTTTGCATGGTATATCAACCATAGGCACCCAAAAAAAGCTCTCCAGATAGGCGTGGTTTGGTCCATCTTCTATACATTAAGAAAAGAAATGTTGATTCAGACACATCCCTTCATGCTAACCAGGTTGTTTGTCATGGAAGATGACTTTTGCTCTCTGACGTCATTCATAGCTGCCTACATTTAATCCTGGGATCATTTCTTTAATGACCTTGGAGGTTCTCAGCAAGTGGAAGATCCCCTAATTTCTGTATTGAAAGACCAACTCTGTCCCTGCTCTTCAGTAAAGTTAGATTGAGAGAACAGTGTATGGTCAGGGTTAATAACATGTTCCATTTGGGTTAGGAATCATTCTGCGGGATGAATTATAGTATTGGGAACGTGCGATATTTATAAGAATATAAGTGAATTATAAGTATGAAAACAGACATCTAGGTAATATTTGAAGCCCAGAATTGCATTGGACCCTTAGCTGGGATTCTTAGCTTTGAATTATATTCTGCACAGATGTCTCAGATAAATCGATATACAATGGCATAATTACTTGTACCTTGGTTTATTGAATGTTGAAGAGAACATCCAGTCAAAAAGGGATAATTTGTAGGATTAGTAAGATAGTTGGTAGGTTTTGAAAGAAGAGTGAGTATAGGATTTGGATAAAAAGATCTTTAGCTGTAGGGTTTCGGATAGGGTGAATGTAATTGTCAGCACATGTGGAGAGTCTGTCAAAAGGATGAACTGGGGAAAAAAGTAGGAATGCAGATATCAATTGACATTAGGATATCAGGCAAAGTATAAAGTGAGTGATAGAATTATACATTTTCAACAGGCTTGAGTTTGAATATATAATCTTAGGAAGAAACAAACATGTAGTCACCAATAGGATGAACTTTTGAGAGCATTAGGCAACATGGACATGGATGTTTTCCGTAATCCATGCTCACTTTTCATTTAGGCTTTGGTACAAACATAAGTTTGACCTCTTCTTTCTGTGTGCAGAATACTACTGTGGTAAAATGTATATGTAGATCAGGTGACATGAGTATTTCTTCCACCATTTCTGGGAGCAATATTTTGAAGACGTATAAATTATTTTTGGAGGTAAAAATGGTGTACACTGTGTCTATAATTATAGAAATAATGCATGAATAGACCATACTGTAAATAAATATTATAACTGGTTCTAACTTTAAATAATGGATTGAATTGATATCTGAAAATATACAGAAAATCTTACATTGATATACAATCCTTCATTCCAACCAGTAATATATCTAATGGTTATATCAGCATTATGGTTTTTCATGAAGAATGTGTGAGTTTTGCTTCAAAAGTGATTATGGAAATCAGAAATAATGTGTTTGGAAAGAAGTCTCATGAAAAGACCAGTCAAGAAACCTGAAGGAATACATGTGTTTTGAAGCAGAAAGTGATTGAAAGTGAAACAAATGCCTATATATTTGTGAACTTGTGGATCAAATATATATCCTATGATGTGCATAAACTGAAGAAATAGTAATGTACCACTGTTACATAAAAATGAACGTCAAAATACACATCATGTCCTCTCCCACAGGAATCTACTTGCATTGATGTTAAACTGGGTCAGTTATTGTAGAAATATTAGGATAATGCCGCAGTCTTGCTGGGCACAATCAGGAGCCACTTGCCAAAAGAAACGAACTTTATTTTTAGAACCACACACGCCAAACAAAACAGCCTCTCAGGAAAAACCTTCAGAGCCCCAACTGCCACCACTGGCTTCCCAAAACCTCTCCCTCCCACATGAGCCTCTCTCCACCTCCCACAATCCTCCTGCTCTTGAGGCCGATTGGCTGGGTCATGTGGGCAAAGTCAAAAAAAGTCCCCCAATGAGCAGTTTTGTGGTCTGAAAGGGCAGGGAAACAGCCCATTGAGCATCACCGCAGAGGAGCCAATCAGCTAGTTGTTGCTGGGGCCGCTGTGAGCCAATCATCAGCCGGCAGCTGGAAGTTTGCTGGCAGCAGGAATTTTGCTGGGGCCCCTTCGGCTGTGGCTCTCAACATCTTCCCCTCTCTGTTTAAACAACACGCATGTGGCTTAGGGACCGTGCCTGCCTTAGGTTGTCCAATAGTACATATGGTCTTTACCCGTTAAGTTGGTACCATTGCAATTGGATCTTACCCGTCACTGACTACCCGTCCAGTATAGAGCCACACCTGTGGAGAGGTCTTTGTACCAGCGGGGGTGGGTGAGGTTCTTTGCCTCACCTCTGTTGGCCCCCCCAAATTTTAGCTGGACGATCATGACACGCAGAAGGGAGGAAGATACACCAAGCCAATTGACGGCTCCTTTTGGAAAAATTGTACCACCGATGACATCATCAGCAAATATACCCCAACACTACGACAAGTCGCTGCACCAACAGATAGTTCACAATGCATTTAGGTGAGTTCACATGTGTCCAGGCAAGTTCTGCAAGCAGTACAGGGATGGCTATTGCAGAAGCTGTAGATTGGAATTATCTTTGATTTCACCTGCACTGGGATGAAGATAGGAACTCTGGCAATAATGTCTAAAGAAAAAAATTATGTAACATTCCAGAAGGCACTAAAACCAAAAAAAAAAAAAAAAAAAAAAGTAACATTCCAGAAGGCACATCAAAAACCAAAATGGCCCAAAAAGCATTCATTGAGGATGAAGTCTCTCACCTTCCTCTGTAAGGTTCCTGACCTCCATAAAATGAGAATAGGGATTTATTGGGTCAAATGAGTTCTTCAAAACCCTGCAGAGGGTAGCCAATGGGTTATTGGGTTTTTTCATTACTCCAATTCACATCAAGAATCTATACTCCACAGACAGTAGGCCTCAAATTAGAGAAGCAGAGCAGTACTAAAGTCAGGGTTATTTGATCACTCCTGATTCACAGAATGGGTCTCCAGGCCATCTTGACTTTAGGCAAATGAGAGGAAAGGGAGATTATTTTGGACACTGTCTTGGGCTGTGCCCCTCAAGGAAACGTCAAGCCAGAGGTTATGATGAGCGTCTATATGGAAGAAGATGAGGGCCATTTGGGAGTTTTTTGGTTTTCCTTGTGGTCATTTATGTGGCAGTCGGAAGAGATGACTGGGTCCACCAGGGCTTGAACTCTGGTGTGATTCCCCTTAGAGACTGAGTTCTGGAACTTACCTCAGAGAAGTATTGCCATGATTTGTGTTGGGATTTTAGGCGGCCACCCATGAGAGTCGCCCGTTGAAACTGAGATCTAGGCCCGGGGTGGCTTTCCACAGAGCACTGGGAATCTCAGACAGAATATCATATGATATTATTTTGAAATACTTGCCAGACATAGTTGAGAGTCAAAACACACATGGACCTCACATTGTAGACCTCAATTGGCCTGGCTTCATGTGACTATTTGGCCACTCTTTGGAAAGCCTTGCCTGTGAGAGTTCTCCAGAACATTCCTTGAAATGAGCTTCCTCAACATTGAATAATTCCTGAAAGAATTGAAACAAATAATGCCTCCAACTTCATCCTTGTAAAATGGCTAGATAAATACCATGAAATTTTTGAAATTCGCATGATGAGGTGGCACTGGAGAACCTTTGATGTTCTGTTGCTCATCATTAGTGTACCAGACAGTGCCTTGATTGATTGGGTATAATGAAAGTGGTGTAGAACAGACATGCCGGTTAGATGGAGACTGCGGAGTATTTGGCCCAGAACTGTGGTGTGCAGGTGTGTGATAAAATATTTATGGTGGTGCCATGTGGATCTGCCATTGATTTCCAAATGGCTTTTAGCTGACATGGTGCACCCAGCAGACCCTTATATGCAAAGGCATCTTGTTATATGGAGAGGTTTCAGGGCAATGTTCAGAATCAGGTTGCTATGGTCAAGGGGGCAAGCTATGTGGGATAGAAGCCGGATTGGTGCGTTCTCCTGGAGACTCTGACCCACCACATGTCACAGAACTCCCTCCAACACTATGTCCCAGTTGAACTCCTTGTATTTCTTGAAGCAAATACCAAACTCCCAGTTCAGCACCAAGAAACACCATGAAAATTGAAGGATGACTAAATGGCTTCATCGTTCACACAGTTAGACACTTTGGCCCAGTGGCCTCTGTTTACCTACAAAGAGAAAAATCAGCACTGCTGCCTCAGGTTCATTGGAAAATAAGAAACCATGTTCTCCAGGTCACATAGATTCAGACCCAGCTTTGATGGTTTCACTACAAATGAAGACAAAGCTACTGACAACAACATATATTTCAAGTGCCACACCTCAGAGGCAGTTTCTCCAGAAGTCTTTTTTCCAGCAGACCTCCATGGTTGTAGAGTGTTTACCCAGTTCCTTACTTCTGGAAACTCCTCTACCTGCTCCCAGGTTGAGAACTCCTGAGAATTTTCCATTCCAGATATGTATTCACAGATTTTCTTACTCTTCTCCTCTAATTGTGTCTCACTTGGGGCAAAGGTAATGTCAAGGCATTGTTCTAGGTGAGAGTGGGAAGATTATTGCGTAGCACATATTTGCATACACATTGGATACATTATCCTATTTTCCATTTGAAATACTGAATTCCCGACACTAACCCATACCCTACTAGACTCTGACTACTTATCCTAAAATGATGGAGAAAAAGAAACCTAACAGAATAGAAATACAGGCCTTTTGTAGGAGGCATGGTGTATACCTGGATTTTCCTTCTCCTTTATCAAGGATATGTGTTATGAATCTAGTCAACTTTTCATTGTAAAATTTCTCCATGAGTTTTCAAAGTTAACACATATGTAAATTCCTGTCTCCTTTTCTCTGTAGCCTCTTTAGAACATGTATATTTTTATGCATATATAGACTCCTACCTGGTAACACACGTACATTCTTGTGAGCTCACTGACTTTGGAATATACAAATTATGAGAATAGATAACTTCCCCTAAATACTGATGGAACTGAAAATTCAACCTATGGGTGAGCTTCCTAGTGAACAACATCATACATAAATCCATGTTCAGTAAAATGAATATTTTTAGATATGTGGATGATATATATTTCATGATAAATTTTGATTGGCATATATATTGCTACATTTTATTGTTGTGTGTGTGTGTATATGTATATATATGTATATATATGTATATATATATATATATATATATATATATATATATATATATTCACGAGATTTTCCAGATTTTCCAAAATATGAAATAAATGTGTCTTATTATACACTCCCTAAATTCATTCAAGTTCATGTATGTGGATTTAAAATCAACATTTTACATGATTATCATCAGTCTGGCTGGGCGCAATTCAGGAGCCAACTGTCAAAAGAAACGAACTTTATTTTTAGAACCACACAAACCAAACAAAACAGCTTCTCAGGAAAAACCCTCAGAGCCCAACTGCCACCACAGTCTTCCCACAAGCCTCTCCCTCAACCACAAGCCTCCTCCTTTTGAGGCCGATTGGCTGGGTCACATGGGCGGAGCCAAAAAAGTCCACCAATGAGCAGCTCCGTTGTCTGAAAGGGCAAGGAAACATCCCATTGAGCATCACCACAGAGGAGCCAATCAGCTAGATGTTGCTGGGGCCTCTGTGAGCCAATCATCCACTGGCAGTCTGAATGGGCGGGGAAACAGCTCAATGAGCATCTGCTGTGAGCATCACCACAGAGGAGCCAATGAGCTAGATGTTGCTGGGGCCGCTGTGAGCCAATCATCAGCCGGCAGCTGGAAGTTTGCTGGCAGTTGGAGGTTTCCTGGGGCCCCTTTGGCTGTGGCTCTCAACATCTCCCCCTCTCTGTTTAAACAACAAGCATGTGGCTTAGGGACCATGCCTGCCTTTGGTTGTTCAAAACTACATATGGTCCTTACTGGAGAACCTTGGCTGTGGCTATCAACAGGATTTGTATGTACCATTCACTGAAGTTAGTTTTCAGTACTAGGAAACAAATATGTATTTCAGGTGGATAAATATTTCTGCGAAAAATCTTGTGAAAAGTTGATTTTAAATCCACATACTTGAACATAAATGAATTTAGGGAGTGTAAATAAGATACATATATTTCATATTTTGAAAAATCTGGAGAGTGTGTGGGTGTGTGTGTGTATACACACACACACACACACAGATATTAAAATGTAGCAACATATATGCAAATCGAAATTCACCATGAAATATACATCAATCACAGATCCAAAAATATTCAATTTTCTTAACAGGGATTTATGTATAATGTTGTTCTACTAGGAAGCTCACCCATTATTTGAATTTTCAGTTCCAACAGCGTTTAGGAGGAGTGATGTCTTCTCACAAATTGTATCTCCCAAGTCAGTCACCTCACAAGAATGTAGGTGTGACACCAGGTAGAATTTGATATGTGCATATAAAAATACATTGCTGAATAGGCTACAGACAAAGGGAGACAGGAATTCACATATTTGTTAACTTTAAAAACACATGGAGATCTATTTCAATTAAAAATAGACTGGATTTATAACACCTAACATTTATCATGAAAAAGGCAAGATCAACTATACACCATGCCTCCTCTGAACTGCTTGTATTTCAATTCTGTTTGTGTTACTTTTCTGCATCATATTAGAATTAGTAGTCAGAGTCTAGTAGGGTATGGGTTCGTGTCAGGGATTCAGTATTTCGAATGGAAAATTGGAAAATGAATCCAATGTGTATGCAAATATGTGCCACACACAAAAAATTCCCACTCTCATTCAGAACAATGGCCTGAAATAACCACGCCCCATGTAAGAAACAATTAGAGGAGAAGAGTTAGAAAATCTGTGAATACATACGTAGAATGGAAAATGCTCAGTAGTTCACAACCTTTGAGGTGGAAAAAGACGTTTCCAAACCTTAGGGACAGGGTAAAACTCCACAAACATGGAACTCTGCTGGCCTAAACACTTCTGGAGATACTGACAATGAGGTTGGGTACTTGAAATATATGTTGTTGTCAGAACCTTTAGCTTCCTTTGTAGTGAGACCATCAAACTTGGGTCTGCATTTTTGTGACCTGGAGGACATGAATTCTTATTGTCCAATGAACATGAGGCAGCAGTGCTGAATTCACTCTTTGTAGCTAAACTGTGGCCACTGGGGGATAAGTGTCTCCCCGTCTGGAATTTGAAATCATTTGGTCATGCTCCACTTTTCGTGGTGTTTCTTGCTGCTGCAGTGGGTGTTTTGTATTTGGTTCATGACATACAAAGAGTTAAACTGGGACACAATGCTGGAGGGAGTCCTGTAACGTATGGTGTGTCAAGGTCTGCAGGAGAATGCACCAACCAGGCTTCTATCCCCCATTGCTTGCCCCCTTTACCATAGGAACTTGATTCTGAATATTGCCCTGAAAACTCTCCATGTAACATGATGCCTTTACATACAAAGTTCTGCTAGCTGCACCATGTCAGTCACAAGATATTTGAAAGCCAATGTAAGATCCACATGACCCCACCACAGATGTATTGTCACATACCTGCACACAACTGCTCTAGGCCCACTACTCAGCAGGCTCCAACTTACTGGCATCTCTGTTCTACACCATTTTCATGAAACACAGTCAATGAAGGCATTTTCTGGTACACTCATGATCAGCAACAGGACATCCAAAGGTTCTCCAGTGCCACCTGGTCATGGGAATTTCAAAATTTGGTGGTAGTTATCTAGCCATTTTTGAAGGATGAAGTTGGAGGCACTGTGGGTTTAAATTCATTCAGGAGCCATTAAATATTGAGTAAGCTCATTTCGATGAAAGCTCTGGAGAACTCTCACAGGAAAGGCTTCCCAAAGAGTGGCCCAAGGTCACATGAAGCCAGGCCCATTGAGGTCTACAATGTGAGGTCCATGTGTGTTTTGACTCTCAACTATGGCTGTCAAGTCTTTCAAAATAAAATCATGTGATATCCTTGCTGAGATTCTCAGTGCTCTGTGGAAAGGAACCCTGGGCTTAGATCTCAGTTTCCAAGGGTGACTCTCATGCATGGCCTGCTAAAATCCCAACACAATTCATGGCAATACTTCTCTTAGGTCAGTTCCAGAACTCAGTCTCTAAGGTAAATCACACCTGAGTTCAATCCCAGGTGGACCCAGTCATCTCTTCCAAACGCCACACAAATGACCACAATTAAAACCAAAACACTCCCACATGGCCCTCATCTTCTTCCATATAGACACACATCATAACCACTGGCTGGTGGTTTTCATGAGTTGCGCAGCCTAAGACAGTATCCAAAATAAGCTCCCTTGCCCCTCATTTGCCTAAAGTCATGGTGGCCTGGACACCCTTCCGGTGAACCATGAGTGATCAAAAAGGCTTGCTGTTAATACTGCTTCGATTTTCCAATTTTAGGCCTACTGACTCTTCGGTTTAGATTCTTAATGTTAAATGGAGTCATGAGAAAAACCAAGCACCTCTGGGCTAGCCTCTTCAGGGCTTTGAAAAACTCATTTGACCAAAAAGATCTTGATTCTCACTTGATGGAGGTCAGGATCCTTAGAAGAATTCGAGAGACTTCATCCACAATGACTGCTCTTTTGGCCATTTTGGTTTTGGATACACAAGAGATCTTTCTTTAGATCCCTCAGGTTCTGAGAATCTAGGCCACAGCCTCACAGGGGGCCAAGAGCCTGAATCAGACACATCCCATTCCAAAGCAATTAAGCAAAGAGCCACAGGTGATGCCCATTTATTTCCATTTGAAAACTGTTTTCTTCATGCTTCACAAAGGGGTGGCCTGAGGCAAAGATGTTCCTGACATTCAGTGCAACAGAACAATAGGTAAGCAAAATTCCCAAAGCAGGGTTTCTCCACTGAGACTTTCCTGGTCACACTGATATCTGAGTTTTCTGAGATGCTCACCATTCCCTTCAGCTATGTAGTACATGGCCATGTCACAGAGCTTGGAGGTGGTACATATTTTGGACACAAAACCATCAGTCTATTCTGGAGAGTGCCCACAATTCAGGAAGAAAACAGGAACTTAGGAAATAGTAGGTGTTGCCCATCTATAAGACAAGCCACAGTCCATTCATAAATCGGGCAGGATGAATGCTGAGAAGATTTCAACTAGACAGGACTCATCCATTGATGCATTTTCTTTTCTAATGTCTACAACCAGGGGCACAGTGGGATACACTGATATCCAAACACATGCCTTGTCAAACGACTTACTACAAACAGGTCCCGCCAAAACAAACAGACCGCCATTCCTACCTATTCTCAGAACATGAGACAAATTCACAAATCCTCACCCACACCCACAAAGACACCTCCTTCCCCCAAGTAGGTCTGTGACTATCTGGAGTTTCCACTGACTCGTGGGCCATAGTATGTTCCAAATAAATGGCCTTCCTGTCTCAGACCTGCTTTCCTTGTGCAACTCTGTGAATTTGTCAGGAGCCAGCAGTGTGCCACTACCTGCTTTCTCAGGAAAAACCCTATTCAGAGCTTTCCTGCGTTTTGGACATCCTCACATCAGTAGGTACCAAAAATGAATGTCTGTGTCCTTGGTAAATCCAAACAAGGAGACCACTGGGACTGGGACTGGACTGGCTATGGGTTCCTGTCTTCCTGGATCCCAAGTTCAGAGAGTTCCAACACCAAAGAAGTGATGTGAGGTCACTTCCTTCAGGAACTGAATCAGATCACTGCCTTGGCAACCTCTTTGTCCTAACAGTTGCTTCCAAGGCTACCATGAGAAAGAGGCTGCCCCTACTTCCTGTGACACTTTCACAAGTTAGAATGCTATATCAACCATAGGCACCCGGGAGCAGCTCTCCACACAGGCCTGGTTTGGTCCATCTTCTCTACATTAAAAAGAGAAAGGCTGATTCAGAAACAACCCTTCATTCTGACCATGTTGTTTGGCAGGGAAGATGACTTTTGCTCTCTCAGGTCCTTCATAGCTGCCTACATCTTCTCCAGTGATCATTTCTGCATGGAATTTTGTGGTTCTCAGCAGGTGGAAGATCCCCTACATTCCTATATTGTAAGACCAACTTTGTCCCTGCTCCTAAGTAAAGTTAGATTGAGGGAACAGTGTATGGTTAGGGTTAATAACATGTTCGATTTGGGTTAGAAATTATTCTGCTGGATGAATAATTGTACAAGAATAATGAGGTGAAATGTATGTAGGAAAACAGAAATCTAAGTAAAATTTGAAGCCCAGAAGGGGATTGGGCTTCAAGGGATTGTGATACTTAGCATTGCGATCAAGGGATTGTGATACTTAGCATTGAATTATGTTCTGCAGAGATGTCTCAGAGAGATCGATATACAATGGCATAAGACCCTGTACCTTGGATTATTGAATGTAGAAGAGAACATCCAGTCAGAAAGCGTTAATAGGTAGGATTAGGAAGATAGTCAGTAGGTTTAGGAGGAAGAGTGATTATAGGATTTGGAACAAAAGTTTCTTAGCAATAGGGTTTCGATTAGAGTGTGAATGGAAATGTCAGCACATGTGAAGAGTCAGTCACAATGATGAACTGGGGAAAATATGTAGGAAAGCAATCAATAGAGACATTATGAAATCAGGAAAAGTATAAAGTGAGAGAAAGGATTAGATGTTTTCAACAGGGTTGAATTTGAATATATAATCTTAGGAAGAAACAAATATATTGTCACAAATAGGATTGATTTTTGAGAGCATTAGGCAACTTGGACATGGATGTTTTTAGTAATCCATATTCACTTTACATTTAGGCTTTGGTACAAACATAAGTGTGACCTTTTCTTTTTGTGTCCAAATATTACTGTGATAAAATGTATATGTAGATAAGGTGACATGAGTATTTCTTCCATCATTTCTGAGACCAATAATTTGAAGACGTATAAATTAGTATTGGGTTTACAAAGAGGTGTACCCTGTGTCTATGAATATAAAGAAAAAGCATGAATAGACTGTACAGTGAATAAATAATATAACTGGTTTCACTTTAAATCATGGATTGAATTGATATCTGAAAATATATAAGAAATATTATATTGATACAAAATCATTCATTCCAACCAGGTATACATCTAATGGTAATATTGGGGTTGTGGATTATCATGAAGGGTGTGTGAGTTTTGCTTCAAAAGTGATTATGGAAATCGAAAATAATGTATTTGGAAAGAAGTCTCATGAGAAGACCAGTCAAGAAACATGGAGGAATACATGTGTTTCGAAGCAGAAAATGATTGAAAGTGAAACAAATGCCTATAATTTTGTAACTTGTGGATGAAATATATATCTTATAATGTGCATAAACTGAAGAAATAGTAAAATACCAGTGGTGAATAAGAATGAACATAAAAATACACATCATGTCCCATAGGAATCTACTTGCATTAATGAGAAACTGGGTCAATTATTGTAGAAATATTAGGATTTGTATTCATGATTCACTGTAGTTAATTTTCAGTAATAGGAAACAAATAGTATTTCAGGTGGTTGAATATTTCCGAGAATAATCTTGTGAAATGTTGACTATAAATCCTCATACATGAACTAGAATGAAATTAAGGAGTGTATAATAAGACACATATATTTAATATTTTAAAACATCTGGAGTGTGTATACACACACACACACACACACACACATTAAAAAGTAGTAGTATATATGCCAATCGAAATTCATCATGAAATATATATCATCCACAGATCGAAAAATATTCATTTTCCTGAACATGGAATTATGTATAATATTGTTCAACTAGGAAGCTCACACAGAGGATGAATTTTCAGATCCCACAGTGTTTAGGAGGAGTGATCACTTCTCACAATTTGTATCTGCCAAGTCAGACACCTGACAAGAATGTATGTGTGATACCAGGTAGGATTCTATATATGCATATAAAAATAGAAGTGCTGAATAGGCTACATAGAATGGGAGAGAGGAATTCACATATTTGTTAACTTTAAAAACACATGGAGAACTATATCAATTACAAATTGACTAGATTTATAACACCAACACTTTGTCACGCAAAAGCCGTGTCCAACTATACACTATGCCTCCTCTGATATGCTTGTATTTCTATTCTGTTTGAGTTATTTTTCTCCATCATATTAGGATTAGTAGTCAGAGTATAGTAGGTTATGGGTTAGTGTCAGGGATTCAGTATTTCAAGTAGAAAATAGGAAAATGAATCTAATAAGCATGAAAATATGTGCTACAAAAAATACTCCCACTCTCATCCAGAAGAATGCCTTGAAATTATCTTCGCCCATAGTATGACACAATTAGAGGAGAAGAGTTAGAAAATATGTGAATACATATCTGGACTGGAAAATGCTCAGCATTACACAACTATGGAGGTGGTAGAACAGTTTCCAAAAGTAAAGGACAGTGTAAACCCTCCACAAACATGGAGCTATGCTGGCCTAAAGACTTCTTGAGAAACTGCCTCTGAGTTTGGGTAGTTGAAATATATGTTGTTGTCAGGAGCTTAACTTCCTTTGTAGTGAGACCATCAAAGTTTGGTCTGCATCTATGTGACCTGGAGGACATGGTTTCTTATTTTCCAATGAACATGAGGCTGCAGTGCTGAATTCACTCTTTGTAGCTAAACTGTGGTCACTGGGGGCTAAGTGTCTCCCCATGTGGACTTTGAAGCCATTTGGTCATCCTCCACTTTTCCTGGTGTTTCTTGCTGCTGCACTGGGTGTTTTGTATTTGCTTCACGACATACAAGGAATTCAACTGGGAAACAGTGCTGGAGGGAGTCCTGTAACATGTGGTGGGTCAGGGTCTGCAGGAGAATGCCCCAACTTGGCTTCTATCCCACATTGCTTGCCCCCTCGACCATACCAACCTGATTCTGAACATTGCCCTGAAACCTCTCCATATTACAAGATGCCATTTCATATAATGGTCTGATGGCTGCACGAAGTCAGTCACAAGCAATTTGGAAGCCAATGTAATATCCACATGGCCACACCACAGATGTATTATCACACACCTGCACACCACTGCTCTAGGCCCACTACTCAGCACGCTCTAACTTACTGGCATCTCTGTTCTACACCATTTTCAAGAAACCCAGTAAATCAAGGCACTGTCTGGTACACTCATGATCAGCAATGGGACATCCAATGGTTATCCAGTGCCACCTGGTCATTGGGAATTTCAAAAATTTTATGATATTTATCTATCCATTTTTCAAGAATGAAGTTGAAGGCACTTTGGGGTTTCCATTCATCCCAGAACCATTAAATGGTGAGGAAGCTCATTTCAATGAAAGCTCTGAGGAACTCTCACAGGCAAGGCTTCTCAGAGTGTGCCCAAAAGGTCACATGAAGCCAGGCCCTTTAAGGTCTATAATGTGAGGTCCTTGTGTGTTTTGACTCTTAACTGTGGCTGCCAAGTCTTTCAGAATAAAATCATGTGATATCCTTGCTGAGATTCTCAGTGCTCTGTTGAAAGCTTTCCTGGGCCTAGATCTCAGGTTTCAAGGGCGACTCTTATGCATGGCCTCCTACAATCCCAACACAACTCATGGCAATACTTCTCTGAGGTCAGTTTCAGAACTCAGTTTCTAAGGGGAATCACACCAGAGTTCAAGCCCATGTGGACCCAGTCATCTATTCCAAACGCCACAAAAATGACCACATTTAAAACCAAAACATTCCCACATTGCCCTTATCTTTAACCATATAAACACTCATCATTAACTCTGGCTGCAGGTTTCCAAGAGTGGCGCAGCCCAAGACAGTGTCCAAATAATGCACCCTTGCCCCTGATATGTCCAAAGTAAGGGTGGCCTGTTCACCCTTCTTATGAACCAGGAGTGATCAAATAGGCCTGCCATAAATACTGCTCCGCTTCTCCAATTTGAGGCCTACTGATTGTCAGGTATAGATTCTTTATGTGATTTGGCATCATGAGACAACCCAAGCAGTTCCGCAGGAATTTGAAGAACTCATTTGATCCAAAGGATCCCTATTCTCACTTGATGGAGGTCAGGAACCAAACAGAAGAAGGCAAGAGACTTCATCCACAATGACAGATTTTTTGCCATTTTGGTTTGGATGCACACGTGGGATCTTCTTTAGATCTATCAGGAGCTGAGAATTTTAGCCACAGCCTCAAACAGGGCCTAGTGTCTGATTAAGACACATCCCTTTCCAGAGCAATTAAGCAAAGAGCCACAGGTGATGCCCATTCATTTCCATTTGAAAACTATTTCTTCAGGCTTCACAAAGGGGTGGCCTGAGGCAAAGACCTTCCTGACATTCAAGGCAACAGAAACATAGATAAGCAAATGGAGCCAAGCAGGGTTTCTCCACTGAGACTTTACTGGTCACACTGGTATCTGAGTTTTCTGAGATGTTCCCATTCCCTTCAGCTATCAAGGACATGGCCATGTCACAGAGTTTGGAGGTGGTACATATCTTGAACAATAAACCATGATACTATTCTGGAGAGTGGCCAGAATTCAGGAAGAAAACAGCAACTGAGGAAGTTAGTAGGTGTTTCCCATCCATAAGGCAAGCAACAGTCCATTAATCAATTGTGCAAGATGAATGCTGTGAATCTTTCTACTAGACAGGACACCTCCATTGATGCATTCTCGTTTCTAATGTCTAAAACCACGGACACAGTGGCTACACAGACATAGAAATACTCGCCTTGTCTAAAGACTTACTAGAAAAAGTCGACTCCAAACCAAACCAACCACCTTTCCTACCTATTCTCAGAACATGAAACAAAACCACAAACTCACACCCACAACCAAAAAGGCACCTCCTTCCCAAAAATAGGTCTTTAACTATCTGGAGTGTCCTCTGACTGGTGGGCCATACTATGTTCCACTCGAAATGGCCTGTCTGGTCTCAGATCTTGTCTCCTTGGCCAACTCTGTTATTCTGGGAGGAGCCAGTGGTTAGCCACAACCTGCTGTCTCAAGAAAGGCCCCTCTTCAGAGCTCTACTGGCATTTGGCCATCTTCACATCAGTAGGTACCAAGAAGGTCTGACTCTGTACTTGGTAAATCCAAACAAGTGAGCCCACTGGGACTGGGACTGGGACTGGCTCTTGGTGCCTGGCTTCTTGCATCCCAATTTCAGAGAGTTCCATCACCAAGAAAATGAGGTATGTCACTTTCTTTGGAACTGAATGAGGCCACTGCCTTGGCAACAACTTTGTCCTAACACTTGCTTACAATGGTCCCATGAGTTGGAGGGTGCCCCTACTTCCTGTGACAATTTGACTAGTTAGAATGGTATATCAAAATAGACACCATGGAACATCTCTCCACGAAGGCCTGGTTAGGTCCATCTTCTCTACATTAAGAAGAGAGAGTCTGATGCATACACATCCCTTCGTCCTGTGCAGGTTGTTTGCCATGGAAGATGGCTTTTGCTCATTCAGGTCCTTCATAGCTGCCTACATCTTCTCCAGGGATAATTTCTACATCGAACTTTGAGGTTCTCAGCAGTTGGAAGATCACCTACATCCCTTATTGAAAGAATAGCCCTGTCCCTGCTCTTTTGTAATGTTAGATTGAGGCAACAGTGTATGGTTAGGGTTAATAACAGGTTCGATTTGGGTTAGGAATCATTCTGCGGGATGAATAATGGTATTGGGAACCTGCAATATATAGAAATATAGTGGTTAAATATAAGTATGGAAACAGAAATCTAGGTAAGATTTGAAGCTCAGAAGTGCATTGGGCAATAGATTGGGACACGTAGCTTTGAATTACGTTCTGCATACATATTTCAGAAAAATCGATATACAATGGCATAGGACCTTGTACCTCGGATGATTGAATGTAGTAGAGTACATCCACTCAAAAAGGGATAGTCGATAGGATCAGGAAGATAGTCAGTATGTTTCGGAAGAAGATAGAGTATAGGATTTGGACCAAAGTTCATTAGCAATAGGGTTTTGGTTAGAGAGTGAATGTCAATGTCATCACATGTGAAGGGTCAGTCACAATGTTGAACTGGGAAAAATATGTAGGAAAGTAGATATCAATAGAGACATTAGGAAATCAGGCAAAGTATAAAGTGAGTGAAAAAACTAGACATTTCCAACAGTTTTGAGGTTGAATATATAATCTTAGGAAGAAACAAAAATGTGGTCACCAATAGGATTGACATTTGAGAGCATTAGGCAACCTGGATATGGATGTTTTTAGTAATCCATCTTCAGTTTCCATTTAGGCTTTGGTACAATCATACGTGTGACTTTTGCATTTTGTGTCCAGAATATTACTGTGGTAACATGCATATGTAGATCAGGTGACATGAGTATTTCTTCCACCATTTCTGGGAGCAATATTTAGAAGAAGAATAAATTAGTATTGGGCATACTAAGAGGTGTACCCTGTGTCTATGAATATAGAGATAATGCATGAATAGACCATATAGTGAATAAATAATATAACTGGTTCCACTTAAAATAATGGATTAAACTGATATCAGAATATATATAAGAAATACTATATTGATATGAAATCATTCCTTCCAACCAGTTATACATCTAATGGTGATATTATAGTTATGGTTTATCATGAAGTGAGTGTCAGTTTTGCTTCAAAAGTGATAAAGGAAATCAAAAATAATGTATTTGGAAAGAAGTCTCATGATAAGACCAGTCAAGAAACCTGGAAGAATCCATGTGTTCTGAAGCAGGAAGTGATTGAAAGTGAAACAAATGCCTATAAGTTTGCTAACTTGTGGATGAAATATGTATCCTATGATGTGCATAAATTGAAGAAATAGTAATGTACCAGTGTTGAATTAAAATAAATTTCAAAATACACATCATGTCACATAGGAATGTACTTGCATTGATGTTAAACTGGGTCAGTTACTGTAGAAGTATTAGTATTTGTATGCAACATTAACTGAAGTTAGTTTTTAGTACTGCAAACAATATGTATTTCAGGTGGATGAATATTTCTGAGAATGATCTTGTGAAAAGTTGATTATAAATCCATATACATGAACATGAATGAATTTAGTGAGTGTATATAAGACACATATATTTCATATTTTGAAAAATCTGGAGAGTGTATATATATATATACAAAAAAAACACACACAGACAATAAATTAGCAATCGAAATTTATCATGAAATATATATCTTCCACAGATGCAAAATTATTTCTTTTAGAACACGGATTTATGTATAATGTTGTTCTTCTAGGAAACACACCCCTAGATTAAATTTTCAGTTCCAACAGAGTTTAACAGGAGTGATCATTTCTCACAAATTGTATTTGCCAAATTAGCCTCCTCACAAGAATGTAGGTGTGATACCAGGTAGTGTTCTATATGTGCATTTAAAAATACATGTGCTGAATAGGCTACAGAGAAAGGGAGAGAGGAATTCACATATTTGTTAACATTAAAAACACATGGAGAACTATTTCAATTAAAAATTGACTAGATTTATAACACCTACAATTAATCATGCAAAAAACAAGTCCAACTATACACCATGATTCCTCTGAACTGCTAGTATTCCTATTCTGTTTATGTTATTTTTCTCCATCATATTAGGAGTAGTAGTCAGAGTTTATTAGGGTATGCGTTAGTGTCAGGGATTCAGTATTTCGAATGGAAAATTGGAAAATGACTCTAAAGGGTATGCAAATATGTGCTACACAAAAATGTTCACACTCTCATCCAGAAGATTGCCTTGGCATTACCTTAGTTCCAAGTAAGATACAATAAAGGAGAAAAGTTAGAAAATCTGTAAATACATATCAGGAATAAAAAATGCTCAGGAGTTCACAAACTTGTAGGTGGTAGAGGAGTTTCCAATAGTAAGGGACAGGGTAAACACTCCACAAACATTGAGCTCTGCTTGTGTAAAGACTTCTTGAGAAACTCTCTGAGGTTGGGCTCTTAAAATACATGTTGTTGTCAGGAGCTTTAGCTTCCTTTGTTGTGTGACCATCAAATCTGGGTGTGCAAATATGTGACCTGAAGGACATTGTTTCTAATTTTCCAATGAAAATGAGGCAGCAGTGCTGAATACTCTTTTTGTAGTTAAAATATGGCCACTGGGGTGTAAGTGTCTCCCCGGGTTGACTGTGAAGCCATTTGGTCATCCTCCAATTTTCGTGGTGTTTCTTGCTGGTGCACTGGGAGTTTGGTATTTGCTTCATGAAATACAAGGAGTTCAACTGGGACACAGTGCTGGAGGGAGTTCTGTCACGTGTGGAGGGACACGGTCTGCATGAGAATGCACCAACCAGGATTCTGTCCCACATAGGTTGCCCCTTTGTCCATAGCAACCTGATTCTGAACATTTCCCAGAAACCTATCCATATAACAAGATGCCTTTACATATAAGGGTCTGCTGGCTGTACCCTGTCAATCACAAGGCAATTGGAAGCCAATGGCAGATCCACATGCCCCAACACACATGTTTTTTTACACACCTTCACACCACTGCTCTAGGCCCACTAATGAACAGGCTCCAACTTACTGGCATCACTGTTCTACACAATTTTCATGAAACCCAGTCAGTCAAGGCACTGTCTGATACACTCATGATCAGCAACAGGACATCCAAAAGTTTTCCAGTGCCACCTGGTGATGGGAATTTCAAAAATTTCATGGTATTTATCAAGCCATTTTTCGAGGATAAAGTTGGAGGCTCTGTGGGTTTCAATTCATTCAGGAACCATTAAATGTTGAAGAAGCTCATATCAATGAAAGATCTTGAGAACACTCACAGGCAAGGCTTCCCAAAGACTGGCCAAAAGGTAACATGAAGTCAGGCCCATTGAGGTATACAATGTGAGGTCCATATGTGTTTTGACTCTCAAGTGTGGCTTTAAAGAATTTCAGAATAAAATCATGTGATATCCAGGCTGAGATTCCCAGTGCTGTGGGCAAAGCCACCCTGCACCTAGATCTCCCTGCACCAAAATTAATACCTGAGATGTTGGTTGCATGGCCTAGTAAAATCCAAACACAATTCATGACAATACTTCTCTTATGTCACTTCCAGAATTCAGTCTCTCAGGGGAATCATACCAGAGTTCAAGCCCAGGTGGACCCAGTCATCTGTTCCAAGCACCAAACAAATTACCACAATTCAAAACAAAATGCTCCCACATGCCCCTTATCTTATTTCATGTAGACACTCATCATAACATCTGGATGGAGGTTTCCATGAGGGGCACAGCACAAGACAGTGTCCAAAATAACCTTTCTTGCCCCTCATTTGCCTAAAGTCAGTGTGGCCTGGAAATCCTGACTGTGAACCAGGAGTGATCAAATACGCCTGCCGTTAATACTCCTTGGCTTCTCCAATTTGATGCCTACTGACTGTGGGGTTTAGAATCTTTATGTAAACTGGATTCATGAGAAAACCCAAGCACCTATGGGCTAAACTCTGCAGGGCTTTAAAGAACTCATTTGACCCAAAGGATCCCTATTTTCACTTGATGGATGTCAGGAATCTTAGAGAAGAAGGTGAGAGTCTTCATCCACAATAACTGCTCTTTTGGCCATTTTGGTTTTGGATGCACCCATGGGATCTTTCTTTAGATCCATCAGGTGCTGAAAATCTAAGCCACAGCCTCACACAGGGCCAAGAGGCTGATTCAGACACATCCCTTTCCAAAGCAATTAAGCAAAGAGCAAAACACACACAGACATTATAAAGTGGCAATATATATGCCAATTGAAATTCATGATGAAATATATATCGTCCACAGATCCAAAAATATTAATTTTACTGAACATGGATTTATGAATAATGTTGTTAAACTAGAAAGGTTACCCTTAGGTTGAATTTTAAGATCCAATAGCATTTAGGAGGAGTGATCTCTTGTCATAATTTGTATCTGCCATGTCAACCACCTCACAAGAATGTATATGTGATACCAGGTAGGATTCTATATGTTTATATAAAAATACATGTGATGAATAGGCTACAGAGAAAGGGATAGAGGAATTCACATATTTATTAACTTAAAAAACACAAGGAGAACTATTTCAATTAAAAATTAACTAGATTTATAACACCTACCCTACATAATGCAAAAGGAAAGTCCAACTATACACCATGCCTCTTCTGAACTGCTTGTATTTCTATTGTGTTTGTATGCACTGTGGGTTTCAAGAACCATTAAATGTTGAGGAAGCTCATTTGAATGAAACTCTGGAGAACTCTCATAGGCAAGGCTTCCCAAAGAGTGACCAAAAGGTTAGATATAGCCAGGCCCATTGAGGTCTACAATGTGAGGTCCATGTGTGTTTTGACTCTCAACTATGGCTACCAAGTCTTTAAGAATAAAATCATGGGATATCTTGGCTGAAATTCTCAGTGCTCTGTGGAAATCCACCCTCGTCCTTGATCTTAGTTTCCAAGGGCGACTCTCATGCTTGGCCTCCTAAAATATCACCACAATTCATGGCAATACTTCTCTGAGTTCAGTTCCAGAAGTCAGTCTCTAAGGGGAATCACACAAGAATTCAAGCCCAGGTGGACCCACTCATCTCTTCCAACCGTCACACAAATGACCACAATTAATACCAAAACACTCTCACATGGCCCTCCTCTTCTTCTATAAAGGCACTCATCATAACATCTGGCTGGAGGTTTCCATGAGGGGCACAGCCCAAGACAGTATCCCAAATAAGCTCCCTTGCCACTCATTTGCCTAAATTCAGGGTGGCTTGGACACCCTTCTTGTCCACCAGGAGTGATCTGAAAGGGTAAAATAAATTGAAATTAAAGTGTAAAAGTTGAAGTGTAAAAGACTGGGTTTTGTAAAGTTTCTAAGCTGCAAGGCCTGAGTTAAAATGTAAAGGACCAGGTATTGTTAAGTTCCTATGCTACATGCAAAACCTGAAATTCCTGTAGCTTGTAGTACAATTCCCGACTGCCCAGTAAATATTCCCCCTGACCGCCTGGTTATTTAATAACCTAGGACCCTGTGTGGCCTGGCACATAGGCATTGCAAGGCCTAAAGCAATCTGTTTGAATGTGTACCTCGCTTTAGAACTGACCTATCACTCCTGCCTCACCTGTTCCTGCCAATGAGTGAACTAATCATGTTTAGGAATTGTTGTTTGATTTTTCTGCGGTGTATGTTGATTTCTTAAAGGAGACTGTGATATATGTAAAGTCCCGCCCTCCCCAAAAAGTGTACTTAAGCACTACTCAACCCCTGCTCAGGGCTCTGGGCTGCTCTCCCTTCTTGAGTGAGCACGTAGGCCCAGCATGCTGGATTGGATCCTCAATGAACGCCTTTTTCTGTTGCATGAGCTGTGGTCTCTTGGTGGTCTCTTCCTCCGACGTTCACCGGATCCTTACATTTGGTGCGTTGGCCGGGAATCACGCAGCATAGGACAAGGACACCCCAACAGACCCCTCTGGGGGTAAGTAAGGCGCTTCTTTCCATTTTTCCTTGCGATCGCTCAGAGCTTTTTGTTCAGGTTCCGTTTTTCCGTTTTTGGTTTGGGTTGGCAGAGTGGCTGCCAGCGGAGAACGTAAGTTCCCCCGTCAGTGGTGGACAAACGTGTCCTAAAGCCACAGACCACGTCCTCGCAAGGGATGCCTTGGAGGACTCAGGGAGTGATGGATGTGCCCTCATTGGGTGAGGAGGGACGGATGAGCCCACATTAGGTGACTCTGCTGCCAACCCATCATATCTTGCTGGCTACTTTTTTCTCTCAGGTTGAATTCACTGTCTGTCTTTGTGGTCTAACCCATCAGGTTTTGCCAGTTACTAGGTTCTAATCTTTACTTCTGAACTCGTGTTAAATGTTACCTGTGTGTACATGTTTGTGTCACGTTTGTATTGTCCTTGTCTCTGTTTGAGAAACTCTCATTATGGGACAAAGCCATTCCATGCCTCTGTCCTTGAAGCCTTTCCTGGTCCCTGCCTCCAATTCGACACCGTCACCCAGGATCCTATCACTCAAACCTTCTACTCCTTCCCCTCTTCCCTCCATTCTCCCTGAGTCACAAGATTGTAGATCTTGGGGTTGTGAACAAACGGGAGCTGCATGATGGTCTTTGTGTGTCTTTTTATCTGAGTTTCTGTTAAATGTGATGGCATTGTTTGGACCGATGCAGAGTCCCGAGTTCCAACCTGCCTTACATATGTGGAAGTTACTTTAGCTAAATTTTAAACTAATGCTTCTCCTGTGAGGGACCAAAAGTCAATAGAACCGCCAGTTTTTCTGTTCTCACCTTTTGCACCTCTCTTAGCTGTGTTTTAAAGAACTTTGATAAACTTTACTCCTCTTTGTTAAGCAAGATTACGGAAGCAGTGATTTTTTTCTTCCCGTAGTTGGCTTGAGCATGCCCACTGCAGAGGGAAATGTCTGGGGTCAAAGAACTTTGATATCTCGCTTAAACTTTTCTCAAAACCCTGTCCTCATTATTAAATTGGCATTAATTGGCTTTGGGATGGGAACCAAGCCTTCAGTCATAAATTTTGACACCCCAGAGGGGACTTTAAATAAACCCCACTTTGCCCTCTTGGGGAAGCCTAGCACTCAAAACAACTGCAAGCAGAGGATGAAATTTTTGGGAGCTGACTACTGCAAAGTTGGGAGACATAGAATATGCCTGGTGCCTGGGGTCAAAGCAAACCAGAGGAACTAATCCTGTAAGTAAATGGTGAGGCTAAGGGACTCCCAGCAGCTGACAGAGCCATTTTGCTGTGGGGAACTCCCTTATTCCTTACGTGCACTTTAAGGATTTCTCCACCTCTGTTTACTTAACAAAAGGGACAATGAATGCATTAATATGTTGATATTATAGATTGTTTCTTGGGGATGATCTAGGGTGAATGTGTATCTAAAAATGATTTTTTTTTTATTTTAACCATCTCGTATCTAAATGGGTTTCTAAAGCATTGCACTATGTTACAGTTAAAAGTTGGGTTTAAACAATTGTTTAGTTTGATTTCAGGTAGTTCATGCTAGGAAACTTAAATACTTAGGATAAAAAATAATTAAAGAGTTTTAATTTTGAACTAGGCAGCCTGAAAAAATTTCACTAGATATACCAGTGCATTAACTTGGGAAGAGATAATAAATTATGATATGGTATCTATTCCCATCAGTGTGTAAGATTTTAAAAAATGGTACTAAATTAAAACGTTGGTCTGGCTTATTGAAATGACATTAATTAGCAACAGTCTTGGAAATTTTTAAAGCTTAATTTCGGATACACATGGTAGTGTGTGGTTCTTTTTAAAAAATTTTCAGCCAATTTAATGTAACTTAATACTATTAGAAACTTCATAAGAAAGAAAGGGGCTTAACGATCCTATAGAAACTTCTTCTGATGGTGGCTTTAATATTATCAAAAAATGATCCTATTTTCAGTTTTGTGTGAGCAAGTTTTTCTAGTGTAGAAAAATCTAAAGATATAAAATTTTGAGAATTACATCTTAAACTTGCATCAAAATTTTCAACATCCAAACCTGGAAATTATGACTTATAGCTAAAATGCCTTAGGCCTGAGGTTTCTGCTACGAATTCCAGTCTTTTCAGTTTTCCAGACCTCAGCAAGGACTTAAGTTGATATGCAAATAAAAGAAGCCTGCAGCACTCAGCAGGAGACAGATAAAAAAGAGTAAATGTGTCTTTTTACCTGAACTCAAACTAGACCTAACCAAAAAATTATATTATACGGTATTTACTAATTACTGGCCAGTCATCTTTTTTAGGACTCTTGCTTTTCTTAGATTCTGTATTTTTTTTTTGAACTCATGATCTTGATTCTGCTGATGGGTTAATGTTTTCTGATCAGTTCTATTTTTGATCGACTCTGGAGTTTTTAGCATTTCAATGGAGATTTCACCTGAAAAAGCTACAAGGCTTTTATTATTGTGTTATGTGTTACATTTGTGTTACGTGTTGTATGTTGGTATGTCTGTATGTGTGTATGTCCATATATCATGCAGTGATATGACAATTGACAGATGAGGAGCACTCATGAAAAATTTAAGAATGTATCCAAATGTCTTTGATTCACGTGATTCATATGTTTTAATTCAAATTGGGTAAACAGATAAAAATAAAGATGTCTTTAAAATTAGGCCAATAAGTTCTCTAGGTTTTCAAAAAGGCCCTAATAAAATGTAGATGTCTATAAAATAATCTGCCTAAATTCAGAAATTTACAAGTATTGTATTGAAATGTGAACAGAAAGAGGTTAGTAGATGAAAAAGAGAAACTAAAAGGTTCCAGATATAGATCTAATAGAGGAAAAATGTGTTTCTGGATAAGAGAGTCTATATGATTAAGTAATTAAAGGGGTTTAAGTAAATAATAAAAAAAGGTTTGTGTAACTTGGTTATATGTGTAAGTTTTGAGCAAGTAATCTTAAAAAAATAAACAGCTGGTAAAACAAGTACTGTTTTTATAAAATTGTGCCATGTTATTTCTTTAAAATCTAAACTTGTTTAATACAAAAACATCAATGTAATTGTGGTGTTAATGTGTTCATATCTTCCAGGTATACAAGTCTGTAAGGTAGAAGCTTGCAAAGACCATTGTATCAAGCTGGTGTTCTAAGGTTGTATGGTAATTCTAGGCTTAAAAGAAAAACATGTTGGAGATTTATGTATATCATTTGTGTTCTATAATTGGACTTGTTATCAATAAGATATGTACAGTTCCATGTTACTTTTTTCACTGAGATGCAATTTAAAAGTATTTTTAACTTAATGAGAGCCAAATCTGTGAAGGTTTTATTGTAAACACAAAGGTAATACCCATTCATTTCCATGTGAAAACTGTTTTCTTCAGGCTTCACAAAGGGGTGTACTGAGACAAAGACTTTCCTGATATTCAGGGCAACATAACAATAGGTAATCAAAAGGCCCAAAGCAGGGTTTCTCCACTGAGACTTTACTGGCTACACTGATATCTGAGTTTTCTGAGATGCTTGCCATTCCCTTCAGCTATCCAGTATATGGCCATGTCACAGATCTTGGAAGTGGTTCATATATTGGACACAAAATCATGAGCCTATTCTGGAGAGTGGCCAGAATTCAGGAAGAAAACAGGAACGTAGGAAGATAGTTGGTGTTGCCCATTGATAAGGCAAGCCACACTCCATTTATAAATTGTGCCGGATGAATGCTGGGAAGTTTGCTCCTTGAGAGGATACACCCATTGAGGCATTCTCTTTTCTAATGTCTACAACCACGGACACAGTGGGATACACAGACCTAAAAACACTCGCCTTGTCAAAGGACTAACTAGAAACACTCCACTCCAAACCAAACACACCCCCTTTCCTAACTATTCTCAGAACAAAAGAAAAAACCACAAACCCATACCCACAACCACAAAGGCACCTCCTTCCCCCAAGTAGGTCTGGAACTATCCAGAGTGTCCTCTGACCGGAGGGCCATACTATGTTCCCCAGAAATTGTCTGTCCTGTCTCAGATCTGGGCTCCTTGGTCAACTCTGTGAAGTTTTCAGGAGCCAGCAGTGAGCCTCTACCTGTTTTCTCCGGAAGGGCCGCTCTTCAGAATTTTTCTGGAATTTGGCCATTCTCACATAAGTAGGTACCACAAAAGACTGACTCTGTCCTCGGAAAATCCAAACAAGTGAGAACACTGGAACTGGGGCTGGGACTGGGTCTTGGTGCCTGGCTTCCTGGAACCCAAATTTGGAGAGTTCCATCAACAAGGATGTGAGGTGAGGTCACTTCCTTTAGTAACTGAATGAGGTCACTGCCTTGGCAACCAATTTGTCCTAACATTTGCTTCCTAAGGTCTCATAACATGGAGGATGTCCCTACTACCTGTGACACTTTCACAAGTTAGAATAGTATAGAAACCATAGTCACCTGGGAACAGCTCTCCACAAAGGCCTAGTTTGGTTCATCTCCTCTACCTTAAGAAGAGAGAATCTGATTCAGACACAACCCTTCATCCTGACCAGGTTGTTTGCCATGGAAGATGCCTTTTGCTCTATCATGTCCTTCATAGCTGCCTACATCTTCTCCAGGGATCATTTCTGCATGGAACTTTGAAGTTTTCAGCAGGTGGAAGATCCCCTGCATTCCTGTATTGTAAGACCAAACCTTTCCCTGCTTTTCTGAACACTTAGATTGAGGGAACAGTGTATGGTTATGGTTAATAATATGTTCAATTAAAACCAAAATACTCCCACATGGCCCTCATTTTCTTCCATGTAGACATTCATCATAACCTCTGGCTGGAGGTTTCCATAAGGGGCGCAGCCCAAGACAGTGTCCAAAATAAGTTCCCTTTCCCCTCATTTTTCTAAAGTCAGGGTTTCCTGGACACCCTTCCTGTAAACCAGGATTGATGAAATAGGCCTGCCAGTAATACTGCTCTGTTTCTTCATTTTGAGGCCTACTGACTGTGAGGTATAGATTCTTTATGTGATTTGGAGTCATGTGAGAACCCAAGCACTGCTGCAGGGCTTTGAAGAACTCATTTGTCTCAAAGGATCCCTCTACTTACTTGATGGAGGTCAGGAACCTAACAGAGGAAGCAAGAGACTTCATCCACAATGACTGATCTTTTTGCCATTTTGGTTTTGGATGCACACATGGTATCTTTCTTTAGATCCATCAGGTGCTGAAAATCAAAGCCACAGCCTCTCTCAGAGCCGAAAGGATGATTCAGACACATCCCTTTCCAAAGCAATTAAGCAAAGAGCCACAGGTGATGCTCATTCATTTCCAATTGAAAGCAGTTTTTTTCAGGCTTCACAAAATGGTGGCCTGAGGAAAAGACCTTCCTGACATTCAGGTCAACAGAACAGTAGGTTAGCAAAAGGCACAAAGCAGGGTTTCTCTACTGAGACTTTACTGGTCACACTGATATCCGAGTTTTCTGAGATGCTCCCAATTCCCTTTATCTATCCTGTACATGGCCATGTCACAGAACTCGACAGAGGTCCATATCTTGGACAAAAAAACATGAGCCTATTCTGGAGAGTGGCCAGAATTCAGGAAGAAAACAGGAACTAAGGAAAGAAGTAGGTGTTGCCCATATAAGGCAAGCCACAGTCCATTCATAAATTGGGCAGGATGTGTGCTGAGATGCTTTCTACTAGACAGGACACATCCATTGATGCATTCACTTTTCTAATATCTACAACCACGGAAAAAGTGGGAAACACAAACATAGAAACACTCGCCATGTCAAATGACTTACCAAAAACAGTCCACTCCAAACCAAACATACTGCCTTTCCTACCTATTCTCAGAACATGATACAAAACTACAAATTCACACCCACACCCACAAAGGCACCTCCATTACCCAAGTAGGTCTGTGACTATCCAGAGTGTCCTCAGACTGGTGGGCCTTACTCTGCTCCCTCGAAATGGACTTTCCTGTCTCAGATCAGGTCTCCTTTACCAACTCTGTAAAGTTGTCAGCATCAATCAGTGAGTCACTACCTGCTTTCTCAGGAAAGGCCCCTCTTCAGAGCTTTCCTGGCATTTAGCCATCCACACATCAGTATGTACCAAGAAAGACCGACTTTGTCCTTGGTAAATCCAAACAAGTGAACCCACTGGGACTGGGACTGGGACTGGCTCTGAGTGCCTGGCTTCCTGGATCCCAAGTTCAGAGAGTTCCATCACCAAGGAAGTGAGGTAGGTCACTTCCTTCAGGAACCGAATGAGGTCACTATCTTGGCAACCACTTTATCCTAAATTTGCTTCCAAGGGTCCCATGAGAGAGAGGCTGCCCCTACTTCCTGTGTCACATTCACAAGATAGAATGGTATATCAACCATAGGCACATGTTAACAGCTCTCCACACAGACCTGGTTTGGTCCATCTTCTCTACATTAAGAAGAGAGAGGCTTATTCAGACACATCGCTTCATCCTGACCAGGTATTTTACCAAGGAAGATATCTGTTGCTCTCTCAGGTTCTTCATAGCTGCCTACATCTTCTCCAGGGTTTATTTCTGCATGGAACTTGAGGTTCTCAACAGGTGGAAGATCCCCTATCTACCTGTATTATAACACCAACTCTGTCCCTGCTCTTCGTAAAGTTAAATTGAGGGAACAGTGCATGGTTAGGGTTAATAGCATGTTCGATTTGGGTTAGGAATCATTCTGTGAGATGAATAATGGTATTGGGAACCTCCGATATTACAAGCATATATAGGTGTAATATAAGTATGAAAACAGAAATCTAGGAAAGATTTCAAACCCAGATGAACATTGAGCCCTTGATTGGGATACTTAGCTTTGAATTATTTCCGCAAAGTTGTCTCAGATAAATCGATATACAATGGTATAGGACCTTGTACCTTGGATGACTGAATGAGGAAGAGATCGTCCAGACAAAAAGAGATAGTTCGAAAAGTTATTTAGATATAGGGTTTTGGTTAGAGAGTGAATGTAAATGTCAGCATATGTGAAGAGTCAGTCACAGTGATGAACTGGGGAAAATGTGTAGGAAAGCAGATATCAATAGAGACATTAGGAAATCAGGGAAAGTACAAAGTGAGTGATAGGATAACATGTTTTTAACATGGTTGAGTTTGAATATATAATCTTAGGAAGAAACAAATATGTAGTCACCAATAGGAATGATATTTGAGATCATTAGTTAATCAGGACATGGATGTTGTTAGTAATACATGCTCACATTAAATTTAGGCTTTGGTACAATCATAAGGGTGTCCTTTGCATTTTTTGTCAGGAATATTACTGTGTTGAAATGTAAATGTATATCAGGTGACTACAGTATTTCTTCAACTATTTCTGAAAGCAACATTTTAAGACTGAGAAGTTAGTATTGGGGACACAAGTACGTGTACCCTGTGCCTATGATTATAAAGATGATGCCTTAATAGACCATACTGTAAATAAATAATATAACTGGATCAAACTTTAAATAATTGATTGAATTGATATCTGAAAATATATAGGAAATCTTATATTGATATACATAAGTTCATTCTAACCAGTTATACATCTAATGGTAATTTTAGCATTATGGTTTATGATGAAGAGTGTGGGAGTTTTGCTTCAAAAATGATTATGGAAATCGAAAATAATATGTTTGGAAATAATCTCATGCAAAGAACACTCAAGAAACATGGAGGAATACATATGTTCTGAAGCAGCAAGTAATTGCAAGTGAACCAAATGTGTACAGATTTGTGAACTTGTGGATGAAAAGTATTATCCTATGATGTCCATAAACTGAAGAAATTGTAATGTACCAGTGTTGAATAAAAATGAACTTCAAAATACACATCATGTCCCATAGGATTTTACTTGCATTGATGTTAAACTGGGTCAGTTACTGTACAAATATTAGTATTTGTAAGCACCATTCACCAAAGTTAGTTTTCAGTACTGGGAAATAAATATGTATTTCATGTGGATGAATATTTCTGAGAATAATCTTGTGAAAATTTGATTATAAATCCACATATAGGAACATGAGTTAAATTAATGAGTGTATAATAAGACACATATATTTCATATTTTGAATAATCTGGAGAAAAAAAAATATATATATATAGATACAAACACAGACATTAAAATGTAGTAATATGTATGCCAATCAAAATTCATTATGAAATATATATCATCCTCATATCCAAAAATATTCTTTTTACTGAGCATGGATTTATGTATAATGCTGTTCATCTAGGAAATTCACCAATACGTTGACTTTTCAGTTCCATCAGTATTTAGGGGGAGTGATCTCTTCTCACAATCTGTATCATCCTAAAACAGCAAGCTCACAAGAATGTACGTGTGATACCAGGTAGGATACTAAATATGCATAATAAATTTCATGAGATGAATAGGCTACAGAGAAAGGGAGACAGAAATGTACATATGTGTTAACTTTAAAAACTCATGGAGAAGTATTACAATAAAAAGTTGACTAGATTTATAACACATACACTTGATAAAGCAGAAGGCAAGTCCTAGTATACACCATGCCTCCTATGTATGGCCTGTATTTCTATTCTGTTAGGTTTCTTTTTCTACATCATATTAAGATTAGTAGTCAGAGTCTAGTAGGGTATGGGTTAGTGACAGGGATTCAGTATTTCTAATGGAAAATAGGAAAATGAATCTAATGTGTCTGCAAATATTTGCTAGACAAAAATCTTCCCACTGTCCTCCAAAACAATGCCTTGATATTTCCTTCGCCACAAGTAATACACAATTAGTGGAGAAGAGTTTGAAAATCTCTGAATATATATCTGGAAAAGAAAATGCTCAGAGGTTCACAACCTTGGAGGTGGTAGAGGAATTTCCAAAAGTAAGGTACAGGGTAAACACTCCACAAACATGGAACTCTGGTGGCCTAATGAGTTTTTGAGAAACTGCCTCTGAGTTTGGGCCCTTGAAAAATTTGTTGTTGTCAGGAGCTTTAGCTTCCTTTGTATTGAGACCATCAAACCTGGGTTGGCATCTATGTGACCTGGATGACATGGTTCCTTATATGCTATTGAACATGAGGAAGAAGTTCTGAATTTTCCCTTTGTTAGTAAACTGAGGACACTGGGGTCTAAGTGTCTAACCATGTGATCTGTGAAGCCATTTGGTCATACTCCACTTTTCGTGGTGTTTCTTACTGCTGCACTGGGAGTTTGGTATTGGCTTCACGTAATACAAGGAGAAATACTGGGACACAGTGCTAGAGGGAGTACTCTCACGTGTAGTGGTTGAGGGTCTGCAGGAGAATGCACCAACCAGGCTTCTATCCCAAAAAGCTTGCACCCATGTCCATAGCAACCTGATTCTGAACATTGCCCTGAAACCTCTGCATATAACATGGTCCCTTTACTTGTAAGGTTCTGCTGGCTGCAACATGTCAGTCACAAGTCATTCGGAAACCAATGGCAGAACCACGTGTCCCCACGACAGATGTTTTATCATACACCTGCCCACCACTGCTCTGGGCCCACTAATCAGCAGGCTCCAACTTTCTGGCACCTCTGTTCTCACCATTTTCATGAAACCCAGTCAATCAATGCAATGTCTGGTACACTCATGATCAGCAACAGATATCCAAAGGTTCTCCAGTGCCATCTGTTCATGGAAATTTAAAAAATTCATGGTATTTATCTAGCCAATTTTCAAAGATGAAGTTGGAGGCACTGTGGCTTTCAATTTATTCAGGAACCATGAAATGGTGAGGAAGCTTATTTCAATTAAAGCTCGGGAGAACTCTCAGAGGCAAGGTTTCCCAAAGAGTGGCCAAAAGGTCACATTAAGCCAGGCCCATTGAGGTCTACAATTGAGGTCCATGTGTGTTTTGACTCTCAACAATGGCTGCCATGTCTTTCTGAATAAAGTCATGTGATATCCTGCCTGAGATTCCCAGTGCTCTTTGGAAAGCTATCCTGAGCCTAGATCTCAGTCTCCAAGGGCAACTCTCATGTGTGGCCTCATAAAATCCCAACACAATTCATGTCAATACTTCTCTGAGTTCATTTCAGTCTCTAAGGGGAATCACTCCAGAGTTGAAGTCCATGCGGACCCAGTCATCTCTTCCAACCACCACACAAATGACCACAATTAAACCAAAACACTCCCACATGGCCCTCATCTTCTTCAATATAAACTCTCATCATAACCTCTTGCTGGAGGTTTCCATGAGGGGCGCAGCCTAAGGAAGTGTCCAAAATAAGCTCACTTGCCCCTTATTTGCCTAAACTCAGTGTGGCCTGGAAACCCTTTCTGTGAACCAGATGTGATAAAATAGGCCTGCCATTAATACTGCTCTACTTCTCCAATTTGAGGCCTACTCTCTGTGGGGCATAGATTCTTTATGTGAATTGGGGTCATGAGAAAATCAAGCACCTATGGGCTACCCTCTGCAGGGCTTTGAAGAACCCATTTCAGTGAGTCGAGGAATTGGACCAAATGTTCTTTAGATATAGGGTTTTTGTTAAAGAGTGAAAGTAAATGTCAGCATATTTGAAGAGTCAGTCACAGTGATGAACTGGGGAAAATGTGTAGGAAATCAGATATCAATAGAGACATTAGGAAATCAGGCAAAGTACAAAGTGAGTGATAGGATAAGACATTTTTAACAGGGTTCAGATTCAATATTTAATCTTAGGAAAAAACAAATATGTAGTCACCAATAGGAATGATATTTGAGATCATTAGTTAATCAGGACTTGGATGTTGTTAGTAATACATGCTCACTTTCAATATAGGCTTTGGTACAATCATAAGTGTGTCCGTTGCATTTTGTGTCAGGAATATTACTGTGATAAAATGTGTATGTATATCAGGTGACTAGAGTATTTCTTCCACCAATTCTTAAAGCAATATTTTAAAGACTTATAAATTAGTATTTGGGATACAAATAGGTATACCATCGGTCTATGAATATAGAGATGATGCCTTAATAGACCATACTGTGAATAAATAATATAACTGGTTCAAACTTTAAATAATGGATTGAATTGATATCTGAAAATATATAGGAAATTTTATATTGATATACATAAATTCATTCTAACCAGTTATACATCTAATGGTAATATTAGCATTATGGTTTATCATGAAGAGTGTCTGAGTTTTGCTTCAAAAATGATTATGGAAATCAAAAATAATGTGTTTGGAAAGAATCTTATGAAAAGAACTGTCAAGAAACATGGAGGAATACATGTGTTCTGAAGTAGGAAGTGATTGAAAGTGAACCAAATGCCTATAAATTTGTGAAATTGTGGATGAAAGGATATATCCTATAATGTCCATAAACTGCAGAAATAGTAATGTATCAGTGTGGAATAAAAATGAACTTCAAAATACACATCATGGTCCCATAGGTGTCTACTTGCATTGATGTGAAACTGGGTCAGTCACTGTGGAAATATTACGATTTGTATGCACCATTCACTGAATTTAGTTTTCAGTACTAGGAAATAAATATGTATTTAAGGTGGATGAATATTTCTAAGAATTATTTTCTAAAAATTTGATTATAAATCCACATACACACACATGAGTGAATTTAGAAAGTGTATAATAAGACACATATATTTCATATTTTGGAAAATCTAAAGAGTAGATATCTATATCTATATAGATAGATAGATAGATAGATAGATAATTAGATACTCACATACACAGACATTAAAATGTAGCAATATATGCCATTCGAAAATCATAATAAAATAGATATCATCCACGTATCCAAAAATATTCATTTTACTGAACATTTATTTATGCATAATACTGTTCATCTAGGAAATTCACCCATAGGTAGAATTTCCAGTTCCATCAGTATTTAGAGGGAGCGATCTCTTCTCACAATTTGTATCTTCCAAAATAATCAAGCTCACAAGAATGTACATGTGATACCAGGTAGAATTCTAAAGATGCATTAAAAAATACATGTGATGAATAGGCTACAGAGAAAGTGAGACAGAAATTTACATATGTGTTAATTTTAAAAACTCATGGAGAAGTATTACAATGAAAAGTTGACTAGATTTATAACACATACCATTGATAAAGCCGAAGGCAAGTCCAAGTATACACCATGACTCCTATGAAAGGCCTGTATTTCTATTCTGTTAAGTTTCTTTTTCTCCATCATATTTTGATTAGTAGTCAGAGTCTAGTAGGGTATGGGGTAGGGTCAGGGATTCAGTATTTCAAATGGAAAATAGGAAAATGAATCTAATGTGTATGCAAATATGTGCTACACAAAAATCTTCCCACTCTCATCCAGAACAATGCTTTGACATTACCTTCGCCCCAAATAAGAAACAATTAGTGGAGAAAAGTTAGAAAATCTGTGAATATATATGTGGAAAGGAAAATGCTCAGGAGTTCACAAACTTGTAGGAGGTAGAACGGGTTACAAAAAGAGAGAGGGTAAACACTCCACAAACATGGAGCTCTGCTAGCCTTTTTGAGAAACTGCCTCTGAGCTTGGGCAGTTAAAATATATGTTGTTGTCAGGAGCTTTAGCTTCCTTTGTAGTGAGACCATCAATTCTGGGTCTCCATCTATGTGACCTGGATGACATGGTTTTTTATTTTCTAGTGAACATGAGGCAGCAGTGCTGAATTCTCTCTTTGTAGGTAAACTTTGGCCACTGGGGTCTAAGTATCTAACTGTGTTGTCTGAAAAGCCATTTGGTCATTATCCACTTTCGTGGTGTTTTTTACTGCTGCACTGTGAGTTTGGTATTGGCTTCACGAAATACAAGGAGTTCTACTGGGACACAGTGCTGGAGGATGTACTCTCACGTGTGGTGGGTTACTAAAATGCACCAGTGGGGCTTCAATCCCACATAGCTTTTCAACTTGACAATAGCAACCTGATTCTGGACATTGGCAGGAATCCTCTCCATATAATAAGATGCCTTTACATACAGTCTGCTGGCTGTACCATGTCAGTCACAAGTGATTTCTAAGCCAATGGCAGATCCACGTGGCCCCACCAGAAATGTTTTTTTCACACACCTACACTCCACTGCTCTAGGCCCACTAGTCTGCAGGCTCCAACTTTCTGGCATCTATGTTCTACACTTTTTCCATGAAACCCAGTCAATCAAGGCACTGTCTGGTACAGTCATGATCAGCAACAGGACATCCAGAGGTTCTCCAGTGCAACCTGGTCATGGTAATTTCAAAAAATTCATGGTATTTATCTAGATATTTTTCAATAATGAAGTTGGAGGCACTGTGGGATTCAATTTATACAGGAACCATTAAAAGGTGAGGAATCTCATTTCAATGAAAGGTCTGGAGAACTCTCACAGGCAAGGCTTCCCAAAGAGTGGGCAAAAGGTCATATGAAGCCAGGCCCATTGAGGTCTACAATGTGAATTCCATGTGTGTTTTGACTCTCAACTATGGCTGACAATCTTTCAAAATAAAATCTTGTGATATCCTGGCTGAGATTCCCAGTGCTCTGTGGAAAGTCACCCTGGGCCTAGATCTCAGTTTCCAATGGCGAATCTCATGCTTGGCCTCCAAAAATCTCAACACAATTCATGGCAATACTTCTCTGAGCTCAGTTCCACAACTCAGTCTCTAAGGGGAATCACAACAGAGTTCAAGCCCAGGTGGACCCAGGCATCTCTTCCAATTGCCACACAAATGACGACAATTAAAACCAAAACACTCCCACAGGGCCCTCTTCTTCTTTTATATAGACACTAATCATAACCTCTAGCTGGAGGTTTCCATGAGGGGCACAGCCCAAGACAGTGTCAAAAATAATCTCACTTGCCCCTCATTTGCCTAAAGTCAGGGTGGCCTGGACAACATTCCTGTGAAACAGAAGTGATCATATAGGACTGCTGTTAATACTGCTCCACTTCTCAAATTTGAGGCCTACTGACTGTGGGGTATAGATTCTTTGTGTGAATTGGAGTCATGAGAAAACGCAAGCACCTATTGTCCAGCCTCTGCAGGGCTTTGAAGAACTCATTTGACACAAATGATCCCTATTCTCACTTGATGGAGGTCATTAATATTACAGAGGAAGGCGAGAGGCTTCATGTACAATGACTGATCTATTTTTCCATTTTGGTTTTGGATGCCCTCATGGGATCTTTCTCTAGATACATCAGGTGCTGAAAATCTAAACCACAGGCTCACACAGGGCCAAGAGGCTGATTCAGACAAATCCCTTTCCAAAGCAATGAAGTAAAAAGCCACAGGTGATTCCCATTCATTTCCATTTGAAAACTCTTTTCTTCAGGCTTCACTAAGGTTTGGCCTGAGGCAAAGACCTTTCTGACATTCAGAGCAACAGAACAATAGGTAATCAAAAGCCCCCAAGCAGGGTTTCTCCTAGGAGACTTTCCTGGTTACTCTGATATGTGAGTTTTCTGAGATGCTCGCCATTCCCTTCAGCTATCCAGTACATGGCTATGTCACAGAGCTTGGAGGTGGTACGTATCTTGTACAAAAATACATGATACTAATCTTTAGAGTGGCCAGAATTCAGGAAAAAAATGAGAACATAGGTAGATAGCAGGTGTTGCCCATGGATAAGGCAAGCCTCAGTCCATTCATTAATTGGGAAGGATGCATACTGGGAAGTTTTCTACTAGACAGGACACACCCAATGAGCTATTTTCTTTTCTAATATCTACAAAGAAAAACACAGTGGGATACACAGACACAGAAACAGTCTCCTTGTCAAATGACTTACTAGAAACAGTCCACTCCATACCAAACAAACCTCCTTTTTTACCTATTCTCAGATCATGAGAAAAAACCACAAAAACAAACCAACACCCACAAATGCACCTCCTTCTTCCAAGTAGGTCTGTGACTATCTGGAGTGTCCTCTGACTGGTAGGACATACGATGTAACCCAGAAATGGCCTTTCTGTCTCAGATCTGGTCTCCTTCGTCAAATCTGTGAATTTGTAAGGAGGCAGTGGTGAGCCAATTCCTATGCTCTCAGGAAAGACCCCTCTTCAGAGCTTTCTTGGTATTTGGCAACCCTTACATCAGTAGGTACCAAGAAAGACTGACTCTGTCCTTGGTAAATCCAAAGAAATGAGCCCACTGTGACTGCGACTGGGACTGGCTCAGGGTGCCTGGCTTCCTGGATCACAAAATTCAGAGACCTCCATCACCAAGGAAGTGAGGTGAGGTCACTACCTTCAGAAAATGAATGAGGTCACTGTCTTGGCCACCACTTTGTCCTAACAGTTTCTTCCTATTGTCTCCTGACATGGAGGCTGCCCTACTTCCTGTGATACTTTCACATGTTAGAATGGTATAGAAACCATAGTCACCTGGGAACAGCTCTCCACACAGGCCTAGTTTGGTCCATCTTCCCTACATTAAGAATAGAGAGGCTGACTCAGACACATCCTTTCATCCTGACCATGTTGTTTGCCATGGAATATGACTTTTGTTCTCTCAGGTCCTTCATAGCTGCCTGCATCTTCTCCAGGGATAATTTCTGCATGGATTTTGAGGTACTCAGCAGGTGGAAGATCTCCTAACTTCCTGTATTGTAATACCAACTTTGTCCCTGCTCTTCTGTAAAGTGAGATTGAGGGAATATTGTATGGTCCGGGTTAATAGCATGTTCGATTTGGGTTGGAAATCATTCTGCTGGATGAATAATTGTATTGGGAACCAGCGATATTTATAAGAATATAGAGGGAAAACATAAGTATGAAAACAGAAATCTAGGTAATATTTGAAGCCCAGAAGGATTTGGACCCTTGATTGGGATCCTTAGCTTGAGTTATGTTTTGCACCGAGGTCTCAGTTAAATTGATATACAATGGCATAAGACCCTGTACCTCAGATGATTAAATGTAGAAGAGAACATCCAGTCAAAAAGGGATTGTGTGTAGGATTAGGAAGATAGTCAGTAGGTTTAGGAGGAAGAGTGAGTCTAGGATTTGGACCAAATGTTCTTTAGCAATACGGTTTTGGTTAGAGAGTGAATATAAATGACACCATATGTGAAGAGTCAGGCACAATGATGAACTGGGGAAAATATGTAGGAAAGCAGACATCAATAGAGACATTAGGAAATCTGGCAAAGTATAACATGATAGGATTAGAGATTTTCAACAGGGTTGAGGTTGAATACATAATCTTAAGAAGAAACAAATTTGTAGTCACCAATAAGATTGACATTTGAGAGCATTAGGCAACCTGGACATGGATATATTTAGTAATCCATGTTCACATTCCATTGAGGCTTTGGTACAATCATAAGGGTGACCATCGCATTTTGTGTCCAAAATATTACTGTGATAATATGTATATGAAGATCAGGTGACATGAGTATTTCTTCCACCATTTCTGGGGGAAATATTTTGAAAAGATATAAATTAGTACTGGGGATACTAATAGGCTTACCCTGTGTTCATGAATATAGAGATGATGCATTAATAGACCATAATGTGAATAAATTATATGACTGGTTCCAAATTTAAATAATGGATTGTATTGATATCTGAAAAAATAGAAGAAATCATTTATTGATATACATACATTCATTCCAACCACTTACATATCTAATGGTTATCTTAGGGTTACCGTTTATCATGAATAGTGAATGAGTTTTGCTTCAAAAATGATTATGGAATCGAAAATAATGTGTTTAGAAAGAAGTCTAGTGAAAAGACGAGTCAAGAAACATGGAGAAATATAAGTGTTCTGAAGGAGGAAGTGATTGAAAGTGAACCAAATGTTTATAAATTTGTGAATTTGTGAATGAAAGGATATATTTTATGATGTCTATAAACTGAAGAAATAATAACGTACAAGGTTTGAATAAAAATGAACTTTAATAAACATATCACAACCAATAGGAATCTACTTGCATTGATGTTAAACTTGGTCAGTTACTGTAGAAATATTACGATTTGTAAGCACCCTTCCCTGAAGTTAGTTTTCAGTACTAGGAAACAAATATGTATTTCAGTGGATGTATATTTCTGAGAATAAAGTTGTTAAAAGTTGATTATAAATCCACATATATGAATATGAATGAATTCAGGCGGTGTATAAGAAGACACATATATTTCATATTTTGGTAAATCTGGAGAATATATATATATATAGACACACAAACACACACACACATTATAATGTAGCAATATATATGCCAACTGAAATTCATCATGAAAAATAACTCATCCGCATATCCCAAAATATTCATTTTACTGAACAGTAATATATGTATAGTGTTGTTCATCTAGGAAGCTCACTCATGGGTTGAATTTTCTGTTAAAACAGCGTTTAGGAGGAGTGATCTCTTCTCACAATTTGTATCTGCCAATTCAGCCACCTCACAAGAATGTACATGTGAAACCAGGTAGGATTCTATTTGTGCATATAAAAATACATTTGCTTAATAGGCTACAGAGAAAGGGAGACAGGAATTCACATATTTCTTAACTTTAAAAACACATGGAGAATTATTTCAACAAATAATTGACTAGATTTATAACTCCTACCTTATATCATGCAAAAGGTAAGTCCAACTATACACCATGCTTCCTCTGAAATTCTTGTATTTCTATTCTGTTTGGGTTATTTTTCTCCATTATATTAGGATTAGTAGTCAGAGTTTAGTAGGGTATGGGTTAGTGTCAGGGATTCAGTATTTCAAACAGAAAATTGTAAAATGAATCCAATGTTTATGCAAATATGTGCTAAACAAAATCTTCTCTCTCTCATCCAGAACAATGACTTGACATTCCCTTCGCCACAAGTAAGTCAGAATTAGAGGAGAAGAGTTAGAAAATCTGTGAATATATATTTAGAATGGAAAATGCTCAGGAATTCACAACCTTGGAGTTGATAGAGCAGTTTCCAAAAGTAAGTGACATGGTAAACACTCCACAAACATGGAGATCTGCTGGCCTAAACACTTCTTGAGAAATTGCCTCTGAGCTTGGGCACTTGCAATATATGTTGTTTTCAGGAGCTTTAACTTCCGATGTAGTGAGACCATCAAAGCTAGGTCTGCATCTATGTGACCAGGAGGACATGGTTTCTTATTTTCCAATGACCATGAGGCAGCAGTGCTAAATTCTCTCTTTGTAGCTAAATTGTGGCCACTGGGGCTAAGTGTCTCCCCATGTGGACTGTGAAGCCATTTGGTCATCCTCGACTTTTCGTTTTGTTTCTTGCTGCTGCAGTGGGAGTTTGGTATTTGCTTCACGAAATACAAGGAGTTCAAGTGGGACACAGTGCTGGAGGGAGTTCTGTCACGTGTGGTGGGTCAGTGTCTGCATGAGAATGCACCAACTAGGCTTCTATCCCACATAGCTTGCCCCTTGACCATAGCAACCTGATTCTAAACATTGCCGTGAAAAATCTCCATATAACAAGATGCCTTTATATAGAAGGGTCTGCTGGCTGCACCGTGTCTGTCTCAAGGCATTTGAAAGTCAATGGCAGATCCACATGGCCCCACCAGAGATGTTTTATCACACACCTGCACACCACTGCTCTAGGCCCACTACTCAGCAGGCTCCAACTTACTGGCATCTCTGTTCTACACGATTTTCATGATACCTAGTCAATCAAGGCACTGTCTGGTATACTCATGATCAGCAACAGGACATCCAATGGTTCTCCAGTGCCACCTGGTCATGAGAATTTCTAAAATTTTATGGTATTTATCTAACTATTTTTCACAGATGAAATTGTTGGTACTGTGGGTTTCAATTCATTCAGGATCCATTAAATGTTGAGGAAGCTCATTTTAATGAAGGATCTGGAGATCTCTCACAGGCAAGGCTTCCCAAAGAGTGGCCAAATTGTCACATGAAGCCAGGCCCATTGATGTCTACAATGTGAGGTCATGTGTGTTTTGACTCTCAACGATGGCTGCCAAGTCTTTCAGAATAAAACCTGTGATATCCTAGCTGAGATTCCCAGTGCTCTCTGGAAAGCCTCCCTGGGCCTAGACCTCAGTTTCCAAGGGCGACTCTCATGTGTGGCCTCCTGAAATCCCAACAACATTCATGGCAATACTTCTCTGAAGTTAGTTCCAAATCTCATTCTCTAAGGGGAATCACATCAGAGTTCAAGCCCAGGTGGACCCAGTCATCTCTTCCAACTACCACACAAATGACCACAATTAAAACCAAAACACTCCCACATGGTTCTCATCTTCTTCCATATAGACACACATCATAACCTGTGGATGGAGTTTTCCATGAGGGGCACAGCCAAACCAGTGCCCAAAATAAGCTCCCTTGCCCCTCATTTGCCTAACATCAGGGTGGATTGGACATGCTTCCTGTGAACCAGGAGTGATCAAATAGGCCTGCCGTAAATGCTCCACTTCTCCACTTTGAGGCCTTCTTACTGTGGGGATTATATTCTTCTTTTTCTAAATTTTTTTGGAAATTTAATTGGAAAGTTAAAAAAATTGTTTTGCAGAATGTTAAATTTCTAATGGCAAAGCCTTCACCTTGTTTGTGAAGGAAACCTTGATGCCTTGCCAATCTGGTAACATGGAGACACTCAAAATTTTCTTTTACATACTACATGGATGAATGGCTACAGCTCATAGTTTTTTAAAACTGAAAGGCAGATACCAGCAAGTAAGATAACAAATAAAAGACAATTTTATTAAAAAATAAAGTTGTTAAATGACTCAAATATTGGAAATTCAATTCTTTTTATTTTTGGTTGTTCAAAACATTATAAAACTCATGATATATCATCTTTCATACATTTGACTCAATTGGGTTATGAACTCCCATTTTTACCCCAAATACAAATCGCAGAATCACATCAGTTACACACTCACGTTTTTACATAATAGCATACTAGTTATTGTTGTATTCTGCTACCTTTCCTATCCCCTACTATTCCCCCTCCCCTCCCATCTTCCCTCTCTACCTCATCTGCTGTTGTTTAATTCTCTCCCTTGTTTTCCCCTCTTTAGCCTCACAACCTCTTATATGTAATTTTGTGTAACATTGAGTAGTCTCCTACCATTTCCATATGCTTTTCCTTCTCTCTCCCTTTCTCTCCCCCCACTCATCTCTGTTTAGTTTTAATATTTTTCTCATGTTCTTCCTCCCTGTTCTCTTCTTATTTGCTCTCTCTATATAAAAGGAAACATTTGGCATTTGTTTTTTAAGGATTGGATAGATTCGCTTAGCATAATCTATTCTAATGCCATTCATTTCCCTGCAAATTCTATGATTTTGTCATTTTTCAGTGCTGTGTAATACTCAATTGTGTATAGATGCCACATTTTTATTATCCATTCGTCTATTGAAGGGCATCTAGGTTGGTTCCAAAGTCTAGCTATTGTGAATTGTGCCGCTATGATCATCGATGTGGCAGTATCCTTATACTGCTCTCTATTAACATCCTCAGGGAAGAGTCTGAGAAGGGCGATATCTCGGTCAAATGGTGGTTCCATTCCCAGCTTTCCCATGAATCTCCATACTGCTTTCCATATTGTACTCACCAATTTGCAGTCCCACAAGCAGTGTACAAGTGTACCCTTTACCCCACATCCTCACCAACACTTATTGTTGTTCGACGTCATAATGGCTGCCAATCTTACTGGAGTGAGATGGTATCTTAGGGTGGTTTTGATTGCATTTCTCTGACTGCTAGAGATGGTGAGCATTTTTTCATGTACTTGTTGATTGATTGTATGTCCTCCTCTGTGAAGTGTCTGTTAAGATCCTTGGCCCATTTGTTGATTGGGTTATTTGTTATCTCATTGTTTAATTTTTTTGAGTTCTTTGTATATTCTAGATATTAGGGCTCTATCTGAAGTGTAAGGGGTAAAAATTTGTTCCCAGGATGTAGGCTCTCTATTTACCTCTCTTATTTTTTCTCTTGCTGAGAAAGATCTCTTTAGATTAAGTAAGTCCCATTTGTTTATTCTTTTTATTAACTCTTGGGCTATGGGTTTCCTATTAAGGAATTTGGAGCCCAACCCCACAGTATGTACATCGTAGCCAACTTTTTCTTCTATCAGACGCAGTGTCTCTGATTTTATATCTGGCTCCTTGATCCATTTTGAGTTAACTTTTGTGCATTGTGAGAGAAAGGGATTCAGTTTCATTTTGTTGCATATGAATTTCCAGTTGTCCCTGCACCATTTGTTGAATATGCTATCCTTCTTCCATTGCATGCTTTTAGGCCCTTTTTCAAATATAAGAAAGTTGTAATTTTGTGGATTTGTCTCTGTGTCCTCTATTCTGTACCATTGGTCCATCTGCCTGTTTTGATACCAGTACCACACTGTTTTTGTTACTATTGCTTTGTAGTACAGTTTGAACTCTGGATTCACACTTCCTGCTTAGAATTGCTTTCGCTATTCTGGGTCTTTTGTTTTTCCATATGAAATTCATGATTACTTTATTTATTTCTACAAGAAATGCCATTGGGTTTTTGATTGGCATCGCATTAAACCTGTAGAGAACTTTGGGTAATATCGCTATTTTGATGATGTTATTTCTGCCTATCCATGTACAGGGCATACTTTTCCATCCTCTAACATCTTCTTCTATCTCTCTCTTTAGGGTTCTGTAGATTTCATTGCATAAATCTTTCACCTCTTTGGTTAGGTTGATTCCCAAGTTTTTTATTTTCTTTGAGTATACTGTAAAAGGAGTGGTTTTCCTCATTTAAATTTCAGAAGTTTTGTTGCTGATATACAGGAATGCCTTAGATTTATGCGTGTTGATTTTATATCCTGCCACTTTGCTGAATTCATTTACTAACTCTAGCAGACCCTTTTGGGTCTGTTAAATATATTATCATGTCATCCAAAAATAGCGATAATTTAAGTTCTTCTTTTCCTATTTTTAAGTCTTTAATTTCTTTTGTCTGTCTAATTGCTCTGGCTAGTATTTCAAGAACTAAATCGAATAGAAGTGGTGATAGATGGCATCCCTGTCTTGTTCCAGATTTTAAAGGGAATGCCTTCAGTTTTTCTCCATTTACAATGATGCTAGCCTGAGGTTTAGCATATACAGCTTTTACAATGTTGAGGTAAGTTCCTGTTATTCCTAGTTTTTATAGAGTTTTAAACATAAAGGGATGCTGTACTTTGTAGAATGCTTTTTCTGCATCTATCGAGATGATCATATGGTTCTTCTCTTTAAGTCTATTGATGTGGTGAATAGTATTTATTGATTTCCGTATATTGAACCAGCCTTGCATCCCTGGGATGAATCCCTCTTGATCATGATGCACAATTTTTTTATGTGCTTTTGTATTTGATTTGCCAGGATTTTATTGAGAATTTTTGCATCCAAGTTTATTAGAGATATTGGTCTGTAGTTTTCTTTCTTTGAAGTGTCTTTGTCTGGTTTTGGGATCAGGGTGATGTTGGCCTCATAGAATGAATTTGGAAGAACTCCTTCTTTTTCTATTTTTTGAAATAGCTTGAAAAGTATTGGTATTAATTCATCTTTGAACGTTTTGTAGAACTCTGCTGTATAACCATCTGGTCCAGGGTTTTTTTTGGTAGGTAGTCTTTTGAAGGTTTCTTCTATTTCTTCCTTTGTTATTGGTCTATTTAAATTTTGTGTGTCTTCCGGACTCAATCTGGGCAGATCACATGACATAAGAAATTTATCGATATCCTCATTATCTTCTGTTTTATTGGAATATAGGGTTTCAAAATACTTTCGAATTATCTTCTGTATTTCTGTAGTGTCTGTTGTGATATTGCCTTTTTTATCCCATATGTTAGTAATTTGAGTTCTCTCTCTGCTTCTCTTCATTAGCATGGCTAAGGGCCTGTTGATTTAATTTATTTTCAAAGAACCAACTTTTATTTGTTCAATTTTTTTGTTTCAATTTTGTTGATTTCTCCTCTAATTTTAATTATTTCTTGTCTTCTACTACATTTGTTGTTTTGCTCTTTTTTTTCTAGGTTTTTGAGATGTAGTGTGAGATCATTTATTTGTTGTTTTTTTCTTTTTTTGAGGAAAGAATTCCAAGAAATGAATTTCCCTCTTAAAACTGCTTTCATTGTTTCCCACAGAATCCGGTATGTTGTGTCTGTATTTTCATTTGTATCTAAGAGATTTTTTTATCTCCTCCTTTATGTCTTCTGTAACCCATTGATTATTCAGTAACATATTGTTCATTTTCCATGTGATGTAGAATTTTTCCTTCCTTCTTCAATCATTAATTTCAAGTTTCATTCCATTATGATCAGATATGGTGCATGGTATTATCTCCATACTTTTATATTTACTAAGAGTTTCCATATGGCATAATATATGGTCTATATTTGAGTAGGACCAATGTGCTGCTGAGAAGAACATGTATCCACTTTATGATGTTTGATATATTCTATATATGTTGGTTAAGTCTAGGTTATTGATTGTGCTATTGAGTTCTATAGTTTCTTAATTCAGATTTTCTCTAGAGGATCTGTCCAATGGCGAGGGTTGTGTGCTGAAGTCACCCGTAATTATTGTGCTATAGCCTATATGACTCTTGAACTTGAGGAGAGTTTGTTTTATGACTTGGCACCACCATTGTTTGGTGCATACAAATTGATAATTGTTATTCTTGTTGGTGAATGTTGCCTCTTAACAGTATATAGTGTCCTTCTTTATCACTTTTGATTAACTTAGGTTTTAAGTTGATTTTATTCGATATGAGTATGGCCACTCCTTCTTGCTTCCGAGGGCGAACAATGGCTGCGAAGTCTTTCAGAATAAAATCATGTGATTTCCTGGCTGAGATTCCCATTGCTCTGTGGAAAGCCACCTTGGGCCTAGATCTCAGTTTGAAAGGGTGACAATCATGCGTGGCCTCCTAAAAACCAACACAATTCATATCAATACTTCTATGAGGTACGTTCCAGAACTCAGGCTCTAAGGGGAATCACACCAGAGTTCAAGCCCAGGTGGACCAAGTCATGTCTTCCAACCCCCACACAAATGACCACAATTAAAACAAAAAAACTACCACATGGCCCTCATCTTCGTCCATAAAGACCCTCATCAAAAGTTCTGGATGGAAGTTTCCATGAGGGTTGCAACTAAAGACAGTTTTCAGAATAAGCTCCCTTGCCTCTAATTTCCCTAAAGTCAGGGTGGCCTGGACACCCTTCCTGTGAACCAGGAGTGATCAAAAAGGCCTGCCATTAATTCCGCTTTGTTTCTATAATTTGAGGCTTACTGAATGTCAGGTATAGATTTTTTATGTGATTTGGAGTCATGAGAAAATCCAAGCACATCTGGAGAGCATTCAAGAATTCATTTGACAAAGAGGATCCCTAATCTCACTTGAAGGGGGTCAGGAACCTAACAGAGAAAGGCAAGAATCCTCATCCACAATGACTGCTCTTTTTGCCATTTTGGTTTTGAATGCACACATGGGATCTTTCTTTAGATCCATCAGGTGCAGAGAATCGAAGCCACAGCCTCACACAGGGCCAAGAGGCAGATTCAGACAAATCCCTTTCCAAAGCAATTAAGCAAAGAGCCACAGGTGATGCCCATTTATTTCCATTTGAAATTTTTTTCTTCAGGCTTCACAAAGGGGTGGCCTGAGGCAAAGACCTTCCTGACATTCAGGGCAACAGAACCTTGATTGGTATACTGAGCTTGAATTATGTTCTGCACCGAGGTCTCAGATAAATCGATATACAATGGCATAGGACCGTGTACCTCGGATGATTGAATGTAGAAGAGAACATCCAGTCAAAAAGGGATAGTCTGTAGGATTAGGAAGATAGTCAGTAGGTTTAGGAAGAAGAGTGAGACTAGGAGTTGGACCAAAAGTTCTTTAGCAATAGGGTTTCAGTTAGAGAGTGAATGTAAATGTCAGCACATCTGAAGAGAAAGTCACAATGATGAACAGGGAAAAATATGTAGGAAAGCAGATATCAATAGAAAGATTAGGAAATCAGGCAAAGTATAAAGTGAGTGATAGGATTAGACATTTTCAACAGGCTTGAGGTTGAATATATAATCTTAGGAAAAAACAAATATGTAGTAATCAATAGGATTGACATTTGAGAGCATTAGGCACCCTGGACATGGATGTTTTTAGTAATCCATGGTCACTTTCCATTTAGGCTTTGGTACAATCATATGTGTGACCTTTGCATTTTGTGTCCAGAATACTACCGTGATAAAATTTATATGTTGATAAGGTGACATGAGTATTTCTTCCACCATTATGGGGAGTAATATTCTGGAAACTTATAAATTAGTACTGGTGATACAAATAGGTGTACCTTGTGTTGATCATTATTGAGATGTTGCATGAATAGACCAGATTGTGAATAAAGTATATAACTGGTTCCAACTTTAAATAATGGATTGAGTTTGCATCTGAAAATGTATTGGAAATCTTATATTGATATATATACAATCATTCCAACCAGTTATATATGTAATGGTAATATTAGGGTTACGGTTTATCGTGAAGAGTGAGTATTGCTTCAAAAATGATTATGGAATCAAAAATAATGTGTTTAGAAAGAAGTCTAGTGAAAAGACCAGTAAAGAAACATGGAGGAATACATGTGTTCTGAAGTAGTAAGTAAATGAGAGTGAACCAAATGCCTATAATTTTGTGAAGTTGTGGGTGAAAAAATATATCCTATGATGTCCATATACTGAAAAAATAGTAATGTACCAGTGTTGAGTAAAAATGAACTTCAAAATACACATCATGTCCCATAGCAATCTACTTGCATTGATGTTAAACTGGGTCAGGTACTGTAGAAATATTAGGATTTGTATGCACCACCTACTGAACTTAGTATTCAGTAGTAGGAAACCAATATGTATTACAGGTGTATAAATATTGCTGAAAATAATCTTGTAAAAAGTGGATTTTGAACCCACATACATGAATATAAATGAATTTAGGGAGTGTATAATAAGACACATATTTTTCATATTTTTTTAAAATCTGGAGAATATATATACATATATATATATATATAATATATATATATAATATATATACATATATATACATATATAATATATATATATATGTATATATATACACATATATATTTTTTTCCAGATTTAAAAAAAATACATACACACACACACACACATTAATATTTAGCAATATATATGCCAATCGAAATTCATCATGAAATATAATTCATCCACATATCCAAAAATATTCATTTTACTGAACATGGATTTATGTATAGTGTTTTTCACTAGGAAGCTCACCCATAGGTTGAATTTTCAGTCAAATCATTATTTAGGGAGAGTCATCTGTTCTCACAATTTTATATTCCAAAATCAGGGAGCTCACAAGATTGCCCGTGTGATACCAGGTAGGATATTATATATATATATATGTATAAAAAAATACATGTGCTGAATAGGATACAGAGAAAGGGAGACAGGAATTTATATATGTGATAATTTTAAAAAATCATGGAGAAATATTACAATGAAAAGTTGACTAGATTTAAAAAACATACTCTTGATAATGCAGAAGGCAAATAGAAGTATACACCATGCTTCCTATGAAAGGCCTGTATTTCTATTCGGTTAGGTTTCTTTCTCTCCATGATATTAGGATTAGTAGTCAGAGTCTAGTAGGGTATGGGTTAGTGTCAGGGATTCAGTATTTCAAATGGAAAAAAGGAAAATGAATCTAATGTGTATGCAAAAATGTGATACACAAAAATCTTCCCTCTCTCATCCAGAACAATGCCTTGACATAACCATCGCTAAAAGTAAGACACAATTAGAGGAGAGGAGTTAGAAAATCTGAATATATATGTGGAATGGAAAATGCTCAGGAGTTCACAACACTGGAGGTGGTAGAACAGTTTCCAAAAGTAAGGGAGAGGGTAAACAATCCAGAAACATGGAGCTGTGCTGGCCTTGAGACTTCTTGAGAAACTTCCTCTGAGGTTGGGAACAAGAAATATATGTAATTGTTAGGAGATTTAGCTTCGTTTGTAGTGACACCATGAAATCTGGGTCTGCATCTCTATGACCTGGAGCACATGGTCCTTATTTTCTAATGAACATGAGGGAGCAGTTCTGAATTCTCTCTTTGTAGGTAAACTGTGGCCACTGGGAGCTAAGTGTCTTTCCGTGTGGACTGTGAAGCCATTTGGTGATCCTCCACTTTCCAGGGTGTTTCTTACTGCTGCACTGGGAGTTTGGTATTTGCTTCACGAAATACAAGGAGTTCAACTGGGACAAAATGCTGGAGGGAGTTCTGTCATGTGTGGTTGGTCAGGGACGCAAAGAGAATGTACGAACCAGGCTTCTATCCTACATAGCTTTCACCTTGACTATAGCAACCTGATTCTGAACATTTCCCTGAAACCTCTCCATATGACAAGATGCCTTTACATATAAAGGTCTCCTGCCTGCACCATGTCAGTCGCAAGTCTTTCGAAGCCAATGGAAGATCCAGGTGGTCCTACCAAAAATATTTATTTACACACCTACAGTCCACTTCTCTAGGCCCACTACTCATTAGGCTCCAAATTACTGGCATCTCTGTTCTACACCATTTTCACGAAAACCAGTCAATCAAGGCACTCTTTGGTACACTCATGATCAGCAACAGGAAATCCAAAGTTTATCCAGTACCACCTGGTCATGGGAATTTCAAAAATTTTATGGTATGAATCTAGTCATTTTTCAAAAATGAAGTTAGAGGCACTGTGGGTTTCAATTAATTCAGGAACCATTAAATGGTGAGGAAGCTCATTTCAATGAAAGCTCTGGAGAACACTCACAGAAAAGCCTTCCAAAAGACTGGCCAAAAGGTCACATGAATCCAGACACATTGAGGTGTACAATGTGAGGTCCATATGTGTTTGGACTCTCAACTAGGGCTGCCAAGTCTTTCAGAATTAAATCATGTTATATCCTGGCTCAGAATCCCCGAGCTCTGTGGAAAGCCATCCTGGGCCTAGATCTCAATTTCCAAAGGCGATTCTCACGTGTGGCCTAGTAAAATCCCAAGAGAACTCACGACAATACTTCTCTGAGGTCAGATCCAGAACTCATTCTTTAAGGGGAATCACACCAGAGTTCAAGCCCAGGTGATCCGAGTCATCTTTTCCAACTACCACACAAATTACCACAATTAAAACAAGAACACTCCCATATGGCCCTCATCTTCTTTCATATTGACACTCATCATAATTTTGCTGGAGGTTTCCATGAGGGGAGCAGACCAAGACAGTGTTCAAAATAAGCTCCTTTGACCCTCATTTGCCTATAGTAAAGGTGGCCTGGACACCCATCCTGTGAACCAGGAGTGATCAAATAGGCCTGCCATTAATACCGCTCCAATTCTCCAATTTGAGGCCTACTGACTGTTTGGTTTAGATTCTTTATGTGAATTTTAGTCATGAAATAACCAAGCACCTATGGGCTAGCCTCTGCAGGTTTTGAAGAACTCATTTGACCCAAAGGATCCCTATTTTCACTTGATGGAGTTCAGGAACCTTACAGAGGAAGTCGAGAGACTTCATCCCAATGGCTGCTCTTTCTGCCATTTTTCCTTTGGATGCAAACATGGGAACTTTCTTTAGATCCACAGGTGCTGAGAATCTAAGCCTCAGCCACACACAGGGCCAGGGGGCTGATTCAGTCACATCCCTTTTCAAAGCACTTAAGAAAAGAGCCACAGGTATGCCCAATCATTTCCATTTGAAAACTGTTTTCTTCAGGCTTCACAAAGGGGTGGCCAGATGCAAAGAACTTCCTGACATTCAGGGCAACAGAACAATAGGTAAGCAAAAGGCCCAAAGCAGGGTTTCTCCTCTGAGACTGTCCTCGTCACACTGATATCTGAGTTTTCTGAGATGCTCGCCATCACCTACAGCTATCCAGTACATGGCTATGTCACAGAGCTTGGAGGTGGTACATATCTTGGACACAAAACCATGGGCCTATTCTTGAAATTGGCCGGAATTCAGGACAAAAATAGAAACTTAGGAAGGTAGCAGGTGTTGCTCATCGATAAGGCAAGCTACAGTCCATTCATAAACGGGGCAATATGAATGCTGAGAAGCTTTCTACTAGACACGACACATCCATTGATGAATTCTCTTTTCTAATGTCTACAACCACGGAAACAGTGGAATACACAGACATAGAAACACTCGCCCTGTGAAAAGACTTACTAGAAACAGTCCACTTCAAATGAAACAAACCGACTGTCCTACCTATTCTCAGAAAATGAGACAAAACCACAAACCCACAACCACACCCACAAAGGCACCTCCTTCCCCTAAGTAGGTCTTTGACTATCCGGAGTGTCCTCTGACTTGTAGGCCATAATACGTTCCCCCGAAATGGCCTGTCCTGTCTCAGATCTGGTCTCCTTGGCAAACTCTGTGAACTTCTCAGGAGCCAACGGTGAGCCACTAACGACTTTCTCAAGAAAAGCCCCGCTTCCGAGCTTTCCTGGCATTTGGCCTTCTCACGTCTGAAGGTACCAAGAAAGACTGACTGCATTTAGTAAATCCAAACAAGTGAGACCATAGGGACTGGGACTTGGACTGGCTATGGGTGCCTGGCTTCCTGGATCCAAAGTTCAGAGAGTTCCATCACCATGGAAGTGAGGTGAGGTCACTTCCTTCCTGAACTGAATGAGGTCCCTGTCTTGGCAACCACTTTGTCTTAACTGTTACTTCCAAGGGTCCCATGAGATTGAGGCTGCCCCTACTTCCTGTGACACTTTCACAAGTTAGAATGGTATATCAACCATAGGCACCCAGGAATAGATCTCCACACAGGCCTGTTTTGGTCCACGTTCTCTACATTAAGAAGAGAATCTGATTCAGACACAACCTTTTATCCTGACTGGGTTGTTTGCCATGGAAGATGACTTTTGGTCTCTCAGGTCCTTCATAGCTGCCTACATCTTCTCCAGGGATCATTTCTGCATGGGCCTTTGAGGTTATCAGCAGGTGGAAGTTTCCCTACATTTCTGTATTGTAAAATCAACTCTTTCCCTGCTGTTCTATAAAGTTAGATTGAGGGAATAGTGTATGATTATGGTTAAAAACATGTTTGATTTGGGTTAGAAATCATTGTGCTGCATGAATAATGGTATTGGGAACCTGCTATGTGTATAAGAATATATAGGTGTAATATATGTATGAAAAAAGAAATCTAAGTATGATTTGAAGGCCAGAAGGGCATTGGGCCCTTGATTGGGATACGCAGCATTGAATTACGTTCTGCAGAGATGTCTCAGATAAATCGATATACAATGGCATAGGACCTTGTACTTTGCATGAATTAATGTAGAAGGAACATCCAGTCAAAAAAGGATAGTCGGTAGTGAAAGGTTAATAAAATAGGTACTTGCTATTTCCTGTTTTTCTGTATGCTTAAAAAAACACTGTTGAAATCTTGAGAAATGTTTGCTAATCTTGTTCTAGAATGTACTGTTCCCAACTGCCAAACTGCAGAATGTACTGCCTCACTCGGTGTCACACGAACCGCCCACTCACCCTTATACATCAGTAAACTTCCCTCCCTTCCATCTCCAAGGAATGTATGTAAGCTCTGCATAAGCTGTTCTCAGAGCTCTCTGATCTATTTAAGTTAGCTGTGAGCCCCAGCAAGCTGGACGCAAAATAACCCTTTGCTGTTGCATGAGACAGTCTCTTGGTAGTCTCTTCCTCCAACACTCACCTGACCTTTACATATTGAGGTTCCACCGAGTTCCGGCAGTGGCGGATGAGAGACCCCAACGGGCTCCTCTCGGAGCAAGTAAGGCGCCTCTTTCTGGTTTCAGGTGTCATGTTAGGGCTTGGCAAAATTGCTGGCGATGAAGACCCTGGGGTCTCTCCAACGGTGGCTGAGAGACGTGTCACAGAGACATAGGGCACCTCCCTGGGGGACCCCAAAGAGGACTCGGAGAATCAAGGAACAATTGCTTCATCGACTCAGTGATATTTTCTTTTAGATTCGGTATTGCCATCCTATCGGGTTTTGCCGGCTACGCATTCCTGGTCTCAGTGTTGGATGTCCATTGCCTGTCTTTATGGTCTTGTCTTATCTGTGTCATGTGTCTTTGCTTTTACTGTTTGTGTACCTTTCATTATGGGACAGAGCACATCAATGCCTCTGTCCCTGACCCTTGATCACTGAACCAAAGTCCGCTTAAGGGCTCAGAATCTTTCTTTTTTTAGTAAAACACTGGACCTGGCAGACTCTCTGTGCCTCAGAATGGCCCATCTTTGGAGTCGTATGGCCCCAAGAAAGATCTTTCTACTTCCCACTAATTTATAAAGTCAGAGATATTGTCTTTCAGCCAGGGCCACATAGCCATCCTGATCAACAGCCATATATCTTAACTTTTCAGGACCTCTGCAAATCTCCTCCTCCATGGGTGAAGCCTTTCCTTGCCCATGCCTCTGCTCATACTCCTTCCCACATGATCTCTCAAACCCTCACCTCTTCCTCCTCCTCCACCCTCTGTTTTCCCTGAGTCACAAGATTTGACTCTACTGGACTCTTCCTCCTCTCCTTATCCCCTGCCCTCGTCCCCTAACACACAACACACTCTAAGTGATTCCCCTGCTGCTGACTAAGCCTCTCTACCATTGGAGGAAGCTAAGCTGATAATAGGATCTGATAATGGACCGATGTTCATGGCCCAGGTAAGTCAGGGGTTAGCCAGGAACCTGGAGATTAATTGGAAGTTATATTGTGCTTATAGACCCCAGAGTTCAGGACAAGTAGAAAGAATGAATAGAACCATTGAAGAGACCTTAACGAAATTAAGCTTAGAGACCAGCATAAAAGATTGGACTGTGCTACTGACTTATGCAATGTTTCATGCAAGAAAAAATCCTTCTGTTTCTTTGAGTAACCTTACCCCCTGAGAAGTTCTCTATGGTGGCCCTCGTCCAGTAAGGGTCCTAAGCCCAACTGTAAGACCTAAGGATCCTTTCCACACCCTCTTGCTTGACAGACTTAAAGCTCTTGAAAGAACTCAGTGATACCTGTGAAAATAGCTGCCCACTGCGTAACAAACTGTGTACCAGGGGATTCCACATCCATATCAAATAAGAGACTTCATGTATGTAAGATGACATCAGGTGTCATCCCTGGAACCCAGCTGTAAAGGACCATACCAGGTGCTACTTATAACACCTACAGTGGTAAAGGTATACAGAATCACTTCTTGGATCCATGCCTCTCATCTCAAGCCTGCTCCTTGTCCAGAATCTTTCTGGAAACTGGAAAAGACTGGTAACAGTTTCAAATTGTGTATTCGCCATGTGGATAAGGTTATATACTCTCCCCTTGGCCACAAGTAGTCCTAACCCTCATCAGCCTTTTAAGCAGCGATGGCTGATCACAAATCCTACTGGAAAAGTGTATAATCGATCTCACATACATCCCCCTTAGGGACCTGGTGGCCATCTCTCCACCCAGACATTTGTCAGCTGGCCATAGGTTTTTTCTATTGGGATATCCCTGATGAAGAAAATCCCACTAAAATACCATTAAATCCCTTGTGTACCATAGATAATGGAAACAAACATTATGGATGTAGGGACACGCGAGCCAGATGCAGGTTGGCTATCCTAGATTACTTGTTTGCCCGGGAAACTATCAAAGCCACAAACAGTAACGGCTGTGTGGGGGAAAAACCGACTTCTTCAGTATGTCATGGAGATGTGAGCATACACAGGCTGCCTGATGGAACCCAATACTTCATCAAATTCAGTACACAGCATTGGCCATATTACCAAGTAGACAACAGAAAAAGGATGGCCCCCAGAGGGGTCTCTAGATCCTCAAATTTTGCGTGACCTTTTTAACTTCTGCAAGTGCTCAAAAGGGTGAAAGGAGATTCCCCTATGTGGAAGCCCTTTCCCTCCTTCACTCACATCCTGAACTATGCTTCTCCAATAGATTTTTATCCTCAGCCTTCTGCTCCAGACTCTCTGCTGTCACTCCCACCTCAGCAACGTGATTTCTCCCCTAAAATTACTAGATCAGAATCCCAAACCTCCACCAGTTCTCAGACAATTGCCCGCTTGTGAGGTAGCAGGTACTGAGGTACCCCTCCACCCACTCACTCCTCTCTCTTCCTGTCAGTGCCCACACCGGGTCCCACCAGGTCCTCTTTCCAGCTAACCCAAAGCTCAAACGAGCTGAGGAGAGCTCTCAGACCCTTATCCAAGATGTAATATAAATGGCCATTAAAGTTGCTTTGTCATCACTGAAAACAGGTTACTAAAATTTAAAGTCCCTCACAGGATTTTGGGATACTCACTCCCGTTTTCTGCTCTTCTCTACCTGTTCTACTGCTCAAGTTTTTTGCTAGGAAATTCCCAAACACCTTTTCAATTATTCTTTTACATCTCTTTTTTTCCTCATTCTCAGATCCTCGGAGCTTCTCTCAGCCCCACCTTCCTCGTATTCCCCCTCTGTACCAGGCCCACAGAAAAGTCTTAAATGTCCTTCTCCAGAAGTCTTCACCATGGCTGACTTTAGAACTTTCAGCATAGAGTTTCTATAAAGAGTTCAATGTAGATAAACTTTCTCTTTTTGTATTGCCCTGTTCTACTTGGCCACTGGCTAAAAAACTCAGTACTTCTAAGCTAGACAACCCCTAACTAGTTTTTCACAAAATATGTGAACAAGTCCTCTGGCCTTCAGCTGGGGCTTCACAGAAATGGCCACATTTCTAAGATAAAGAAATTACCAACTGGGCTCCGTTGTAACAGCTGGCAGGGGGAAAATAAGAAAGGGAATAAAAAGCTCTCCTCCTCCCAGGTGTCCTTGAAAATTTAACTTGCCCAGAACAGAGGAAAAATCAGAAACATATACTGCTTTTTTGAACTTCTGCAGACTGTAAACTTCTGAGCCCCATCCCTTATATGTTGAGTACACAATTCTGAAACTACCTAAACTTGAGTTTCAGGGGACTAATTGATTACAACAGAAGCAATGCCCTCTGAATCCAGTTGCAACAATATAGGACTGTTTCCCTGTCTTCAGTGCTATCTTAGGTGCCTTGCCTTGTCTGTCCCTACAACAGCATAATTCTATATACTTAAACATTGTTTATGTTTTCATGAAATGGTCAACAGATGTGATTATTTTGAAATGTTGCAGATGTTTCCCAGAAAGCTCTATCATGACGCAGGTTCGTTTGAAGATCAAATAGGGGGGGCATACAACCGGTTCCACTGGGAACTTGTATCCCTCACTTTAGCCATGCTATTAGGAATAGGAGTTGCTGCACGGGTGGGCACAGGAACCACTGCCATTGTCCATGGGACACAACAAATGACCCAATTAGAAGAAGCAATAGAGCAAAACTAAGATATTAGAAACCTCCATCAGAGCTTTGCATGAATCTTTAACCTCTCTCTCTGAAGTTGTTTTAAAGAACAGTTGAGGGTTGGACCTCCTCTTCATTAGAGAAGGGGGCCTTTGTGCTGCATTGAGGGAAGGATGTTGTTTTTATGGTGACCATACTGGAGTTGTAATAAAATCTATGAGTAAATTTAAAAGACACCTTGAAGAGCATCAACAAGAGAGAGAGGCCCAAAAAGGGTGGCTTGAGTCTTGGTTCACACACTCCTCCTGGTTAACTACGTTTTTATCAACCCTGGCCGGTCCAATAATAATCCTCATATTATTGCTAACTATAAAATCCTGTTTGCTCAACCGTGTAATTTCTTTTCTCCAGGCTCAAATTGGACGAGTTAAACTTATGGTAATACCCCACTAGCAGACATAGAATGTGACACCCTCCAATGATCATTTTTATGATTAAAAGTAGCCAGAAGAAGAAGTGGGGAATTAAAGTTTAATAAAATAGGTACTTGTCACTTCTTGTTTTTCTGTATGCTTAACAAAACACTATTGAAATCTTGAGAAATGCTTGCAAATCTTGTTCCCAGAATGTTCTGTCCCCAACTGCCCAACTGCAGAATGTACTCCCTCACCCAGGTGAATGCAAACCACCCTCTCACCCTGACCCATCAATAAAATTCCCTCCCTGCCCTCTCCAGGGAAAGTATATAAGCTCTATTTAAGCTATTCTCAGGGCTATCTGCTCTTTTCAAGTGATCTCTGAGCCCCAGCATGCTGGACACCCAAAAAACCCTTTGATGTTGCAAGAGATAGTCTGTTGGTGGTCTCCTCCTCTGAAGCTCGCCCCAAATTTACTTGGATGATTGAATGTAGAAGAGAACATTCAGTCAAAAACGATAGTCTGTAGCATTAGGAAGATAGTCAGTACTTTTATGAAGAAGGGTGCGTATAGGAATTGGAAAAAAATTTCTTTAGCAATAGGGTTTCGATTAGAGAGCGAATGTAAATGTCAGCACAGGTGAAGAGTCAGTCACAATGATGAACTGGGGAAAATATGTAGGAAAGCAGATATCAATAGAGACATTACAAAATCAGGCAAAGTATAAAGTGAGTGATAGGATTAGATATTTTGAACAGGGTTGAGTTTAAATATATAATCTTAGGAAGAAACAAATATGTAGTCACAATTAGGATTGACATTTGAGAGCATTAGGCAAATTTCAGGTGGATGAATATTTCTCAGAATAATCTTGTGAATAGTTGATTATAAATCCACATAATAAACATGAATGAATTTAGGGAGTGTATATAAGACACATATATTTCATATTTTGAAAAATCTGGAGAGTGTATATATATATATATATATATATATATATATATATATATATATATATACAAAACACACACACAGACAAAAAAGTAGCAAAATATATGTCAATCAAAATTCATTATAAAATATATATCATCCACAGATCTAAAAATATTAATTTTACTGAACATGGATTTATGTATAATGCTGTTCAACTAGCAAGCTCAACCATAGGTTGAATATCCAATTCCAACAAGTTTAGTAGGAGTGATCTCTTCTAACAATTTGTATCTGCCAAGTCAGCCACCTCACAAGAATGTACGTGTGGTACCAGGGAGGAATCTATATGTGCATATAAGAATACAGAGAAAGGGAGACAGGAATTCACATATTTGTTAACCTTAAAAATACATGGACAACTATTTCAACAATAAATTGACTAGATTCATAACTCCAACTCTGTATCATGCAAAAGAAAAGTACAACAATACACCAGGCCTACTCTGAACTGCTTGTATTTCGATTCTGTTTGGGTTATTTTTCTCCATCATATTAGAATTAGTAGTCAGAGTCTGGTCGGGTATGGGTTAGAGTCAGGGATTCAGTATTTTGAATGGAAAATAGAAAACTGAATCCAATGTTTATGCAAATATATGCTACAGAAAATTCTTCCCACTCTCCTCCAGAACAATGCCTTGACATTACCTTCGCCCCAAGTAAGACACAATTAGAAGAGAAGAGTTAGAAAATCTGTGAATACCTATCAGGAATGGAAAATGCTCCAGATTTCACATCTTTGGAGGCGGTAGAGGAGTTTCCAAAAGTAAGGGACAGGGTAAACACTCCACAAATATGGAGCTCTGCTGGCCTAAAGACTTTTTGAGAATCTGCCTTTAAGGTTGGGCACTTAAAATATATGTTGTTTTCAGGAGCTTTAGCTTTATTTGTAGTGAGACAATCAAAGCTCGATCTGCATCTATGTGACCTGGAGGACATGGTTATTTATTTTTCAATAAAAATGAGGCAGCAGTGCTGAATTCTCTCTTTGTAGGTAAACTGTGGCCACTGAGGGCTAAGTGTCTCCCCGTGTGGACTGTGAAACAACTTGGTCATCCTCCAATTATCGTGGTGTTTCTTGCTGCTGCACTGGGAGTTTGGAATTTGCTTCATTAAATACAACGAGTTCAAATGGGAAACAGTGCTGAAGGGAGTTCTGTCAGCTGTGGTGTGCAGGGTCTCCAGGAGAATGCACCAACCAGGGTTCTATCCCACGTAGCTTGCCCCCTTGACAATAGCAACATGATTCTGAACATTGCCCTAAAACCTCTCCATATAAAAATATGCCTTTACGTATATGGGTCTGATGGCTGCACCATGTCAGTCTCAAGCCATTTGGAAGCCAGTGGAAGATCCACATGGCCCCACCACAGATGTTTTATCACTCACTTGCGTAACACTTCTCTAGGCCCACTACTCACTAGGCTTCTACTTACCAGCATCTCTGTTCTACACCATTTTCCTGAAACCCAGTCAATCAAGGCCCTGTCTGGTATATTCATGATCATCAACAGGACATCAAAGGTCCTCCAGTGACATCTGGTCATGGGAATTTTAAAAATTTCATGGTAATTATCTAGCAATTTTTCACGGATGAAGTTGGAGGCACTGTGGTTTGCAATTCATTCAGGAACCATTAAAGGGTTAGGAAGCTAATTTCAGGGAAAGCTCTGGAGCACTCTCACAGGCAAGGCTACCCAAAGAGTGGCCAAAAAGTCACATGAAGCGAGGCCAATTGAGGTCTATAAAGCGAGGTCCATGTGTGTTTTGAATCTCAATAATGCATGCCAAGTCTTTCAGAATAAAATCATGTAATATCCTGGCTGAGATTCGCAGTGTTCTGTGGAAAGCCAACCTGTGCCTAGATCTCAGGTTCCAATGGCAACTTCATGCCTGGCCTCCTAAAATCCCAACACAATTCATGGCAATACTTCTCTCAGGTCAGTTCCAGAACTCAGTCTATAAGGAGAATCACACCAGAGTTCAAGTCCAGGTGGACCCAGACAACTCTTCCAACCGCGACTCAAATGAAAACAATTAAAACCAAAATACTCCCTCATGGCCCTATTCTTCTTCCATATAGACACTAATCATAACCTCTTCCTGGAGTTTTCCATGAGTTGTGCAGCCCAAGAGAATGTCCAAAATAAGCTTCTTGCACCTCTTTTGCCTAACTTCAGGGTGGCCTGGGCACCCTTCCTGTGAATCAGGAGTGATCAAATAGGCCTGCCCTTAATACTGCTCCGCTTATCCAATTTGAGGCTCTCTGACTGTGGGGTCTAGATTCTTTATGTGAATTGGAGTCATGAGAAAAGCCAAGACAGTGTCCAAAATCAGCTCGCTTGCCCCTCATTTGCCTAAAGTCAGGGTGGCCTGGACACCGTTTCTGTGAACGAGGAGTGATCAAATAAGCCTGCCGTTAATACTTCTGTGTTTCTCCAATTTGACGCCTACTGATTTCAGGTATCAATTCTTTATGTGATTTGGAGTTATGCGAAAACCCAAGCACCTCTGCAGGGAATTGAAGAACTCATTTGACCCAAAGAATCCCTATTCTCACTTGATGGAGTTCAGGAAATTAACAGAGGAAGGCAAGAGACTTCATCCATAATGAATGATTTTTTTTTTGCCATTATGGCTTTGGACGCACACATGGGACCATTCTTTAGATCCATCAGGTGCTGAGAATCTAAGTCATAGACACAAACATGGCCAAGAGACTAATTCAGACACATACCTTCCCAAAGCAATTAAGCAAAGAGCCACAGGTGATGACATTCATTTCCATTTGAAAACTGTTTACTTCAGGCTTCACAAAGTGGTGGATTGAGGCAAAGAACTTCCTGACATTCAGTGCAAAACAACAATAAGTAAGCAAAAGGCCCAAAGCAGGGTTTCTCCACTGAGACTTTCCTGGTCACACTGATATCTGCATTTTCTGAGATGCTCGCCATTCTCTTCAGCTATCCAGTACATGGCCATGTCACAGAGTTTGGAGGTGGTACATATTTTGGACACAAATCCATGAGCCTATTCTGGATAGTGGCCAGAATTCAGGAAGAAAACAGCAACTTAGAAAGATAGCAGGTGTTGCACATCAAAAAGACAAGCTGCACTCCATTCATATATTGGGCAGGTTGGATTATGGGAAGATTTACACTAGACAGTACACATTCATTAATGCATTCTCTTTTCCAATATCTACAACAACGGACACAGTGGGATACACAGACATAGAAACACTTGCCTTGTCAAATGACTTACTAGAAACTGTCCACTCCAAACCAAACTAACCGCCTTTCCCATCTATTCTCAGAACATGAGACAAAACAATAAACCCATACCCACTCCCACAAAGGCACCTCCTTCCCCCAATTAGGTCTGTGACTATCCAGATTGTCCTCTGACAGGTGGGCCATACTATGTTCCCCTGAAATGGTCCGTCTTTTCTAAGATCTGGTGAAATATAAGTATGAAAACAGAAATCTAGGTATGATTTGAAGCCCAGAAGGGTTTTTCCCTTGATTGGGATACTTAGCTTTGAATTATGCTCTGCAAAGTTGTCTCAGATAATTCGATATACAATGGCATAGGACCTTTTACATTGGATGATTGAATGTAGAAGAGAACATCCAATCAAAAAGGGATAGTCGGTAGGATTAGGAAGATAGTCGGTAGGTTTAGAAAGAAGAGTGATTAAAGGATTTGGACCAAAAGTTCTTTAGCAATAGGGTTTCGATTATAGAGTGAATGTAAATGTCAGCACATATGAAGTGTCAGTCACTAGGATCAACTTGGGAAAATATGTAAAAAAGCAGATATCAATAGAAACATTATGAAATCAGGCAAAGTATAAAGTGAGTGATAGGATTAGACATTTTCAACAGGGTTGAGTTTGAATATATAAATTAGGAAGAAACAAATATGTAGTCACCAATAGGATTGACAATTGACAGCATTAGGCAACCTGGACATGGATGTTTTTAGTAATCCATGTACACTTTACATTTAGGCTTTGGTACAATCATAAATGTGACCTTTACATTTTTTTGTCCAGAATATTACTTTGATTAAATGTATATGTACATCAGGTGACATGAGTATGTCTTCCACCATTTCTGCGAGCAATATATTGAAGATGTAAAATTAGAATCGGGGGTACAAAGAGGTGTACCCTGTGTCTATGAATATAGAGATAAAGCATGAATAGACCCTAATGTGAATAAATAATATAACTTTTTTCAACTTTAAAAAATGAATTGATCTAATATCTGAAAAATTAAAGGAAATCGTATATTGATATACAATCATTCATTCCAACCAGGTATATATGTAATGGAAATATTTGTGTTTTGGTTTATCATGAAGAGTGTGTGAGTTTTGCTTCAAAATGATTATGGAAATTCAAAATAATGTGTTTGGAAAGAAGTCTCATGAAAAGACCAGTCAAGAAACCCTGACAATACATGTGTTCTGAAGCAAGAAGTGGTGAAAGTTGAAACAAATGCATATTAATTTGTGAACTTGTGGATGAAATGTATATCCTATGATGTGCAAAAACTGAAGAAATAATAATGTACCAGTGTCGAATACAAATGAATAAAGAATTACATATCATGTCCCATAGGAATCTACTTGCATTGATATTAGACTGGGTCAGTTACTGTAGAATAATTAGGATTTGTATGCATCATTCCCTGAAGTTAGTTTTCAGTACTAGGAAACAAATATGTATTTCAGGTGGATGAATATTTCTGAGAATAATCTTGTGAAATGTTGATTAAAAATCTACATACATGAACATGAATGAATTTAGAGAGTGTATATTAGACACATATATTTCATATTTTGAAAAATCTGGAGAGTGTATACACACACACACACACAAATAAAAAACACTCACAGACATTAAAAAGTAGCAATATAAATGCTAATCGAAATTCATCAGTAAATATATATCATCCACAGATGCAAAAATGTTTATTTTACTGAACATGAGTTTATGTATAATGTTGTTCTACTAGGACGCTCCCTATAGTTTGAATTTTCAGTTCCAACAGCGTTTAGGAGGAGTGATCTCTTCTCACAATTTGTATCTGCCAAGTCAGCCACCTCACAAAGATGTACGTGTGATACCTGGTAGGATTCTATATATGCATATAAATATATAAGTGTGAATAGGCTAAAGAGAAATGGAAACATGAATTCTCATATTTGTTAACTTTAAAAACACATGGAGATCTTTTTCTATTAAACATTGACCAGATTTATAACTCCTACCTTGTATAATGCAAAATGCAAGTCCAACTATACAACATGCCTCCAATGAACTGCTTGTATTTCTATAGGTTTGTGTTATTTTTCTCTATCATATTAGGATGAGTTGTCTGAGTCTAGTAGGTATGGGTTAGTGTCAGGGATTCAGTATTTCAAAAGGAAACTTGGAAATTGAATCCAATTTGTATGCAAATATATGCTGCACAAATATCCTCCCACTCTCATCCAGAACAATGCCTTGAAATTACCTTCACCCCAAGTAAGACACAGTTAGAGGAGAATAGATAGAAAATCAGTGAATACATATCTGGAATGGAAAATGCTCAGGAGTTCACAACCTTGGAGGTTGTAGAGGAGTTTCCAAAAGTAAGGGACAGGGTAAACACTCCACAAACATGGAGCTCTGCTGGCCTAAAAACTTTTAGAGCAACTGCCTCTGAGTTTGGGAACGTGAAAATTATGTTGTTGTCAGGAGAATTGGCTTCCTTTGTAGTGAGACCATCAAAGCTGGGTCTGCCTCTATGTGACGTGGAGGACATGGTATCTTATTTTCCAATGAACATGAGGTAGCAGTGTTGATTTTCTTCTTTTTAGGTAAACTGTGGCCTCTGGGGACTAAGTGTCTCCCCGTTGGACTGTGAAGCCATTTGGTCCTCCTCCACTTTTTGTGGGGTTTTTGCTGCTGAACTGGGAGTTTGGTATTTGCTTCATGAAATTCAAGGAGTTCAACTGAGACACAGTGCTGGAGGGAGTTCTGCCATGTGTGGTGGTTAAGAGTCTGCAGAAGAACGCACCAACCACGCTTCTATCCCTCAAAGCTTGCCACATTGCATCCTTGTCCATAGCAACCTGATTCTGAACATTGCCCTGAATCCTCTTCATATAACAAGATGCCTTTAATTACAAGGGTCTGCTGGCTGCTTCATGTAATCCACAAGCCATTTGGAAGCCAATGGAAGATCCACATTGCTCCAACAGAGATGTTTTATCACACTCCTGCCCACCAAAGCTCTAGGCCCACTTCTCACCAGGCTGCAACTTTCTGGCACCTCTGTTCTACACCATTTTCATAAAACCCAGTCAAGCAAGGCACTGTCTGGTACATCCATGATCAGCAACAGGACATCCAAAGGTTCTCCAGTGCCACCTGGTCATGGGAATTTCAAAAATTTCATGGTATTTATTTAGACATTTTTCAAGGATGAAGTTGGAGGCACTGTGGGTTTCAATTCATTCAGGAACCAGTAAATGGTGAGCAAGATTATTTCAATGAAAGCTCTGGAGAACCCTCACAGGCAAGGCTTCCCAAAGAATGGCCAAAAGGTCACATTAAGCCAGGCCCATTGAGGTCTACAATATGAGGTCCATGTGTGTTTTCACTCTCAACTATGGCTGCCAAGTCTTTCGAATGAAATCATGTGATATCTTGGCTGAAATTCCCAGAGCTCTGTGGAAAGCCACTCTGGGGCTAGATCTCAGTTTCCAAGGGTGACTCTCATACATGGCCTCTTAAATCACAACACAATACATGGCAATACTTCTCTGAGATCAGTTCCTGAACTCAGTCTATAAGGGGAATCACACCAGAGTTCAAGCCCAGGTAGACCTTGTTATGTCTTCCAACTGTCACACAAATATCCACAATTAAATCCAAAACACTTCCACATGGCACTCATCTTCTTCCATTTACACGATCATCATAACCTATGGCTGGAGGTTTCCATGAGGGGTGCAGCCCAAGACAGTGTCCAATATAACCTCCCTTGTCCCTCTTTTGCCTAAAATCAGGGTGGCCAGGACATCCTTCCAGTGAACCAAGAGTGATCAAATAGGCCTGCCATTAATATGGCACTGCTTCTCCAATTTGAGGCCTACTGACTGTGTGTTTTAGATTCTTTATGTGAATTGGAGTCTCGAGAAAAACCAAGCACTTATGGGCTAGCCTCTGCAGGGTTTTGAGGAACACATTTGAACCAAATGATCACTGTTCTCACATGATGGAGAACAGGACACTTACAGAGGAATGCGAGAGACTTCATCCACACTGACTGCTCTTTTGTCCATTTTCGTTTTGGATGCACACATGGGATCCTTCTTTAGATCCATCAGGTGCTGAGAATCTAAGCCACAGTCTCACACAGGGAGAAAAGACTGATTCAGACACATCCCTTTCCAAAGCAATTAAGCAAAGAGCCACAGGTGATGCCCTTTCATTTCCATTTGAAAACTGTTTCTTTAGGCTCTACAATGGTGTGGCCTGAGGCAAAGGCCTTCCTGACATTCAGGGCAACAGAACAATTGATGAGCAAAAGGCCCAAAGCAGGGTTTCTTCACTTAGAATTTCCTGGTCAAACTGATATCTGAGTTTTCTGAGATGCTCCCATTTCTTTCAGCTATCCAGTACATGGCCATGTCACAGAGCTTGGAGGTGGTACATATTTTGGACACAAAACCATGAGCCTATTCTGGAGAGTGGCCAGAATTCAGGAAGAAAACCGGAACTTAGGAAGATTGTTGGAGTTGTCCACCCATAAGTCAAGCCGCAGTCCATTCATAAATTGGGCAGAATTCAGGAAGAAAACAGGAACTTAGGAAGATTGTTGGAGTTGTCCACCCATAAGTCAAGCCGCAGTCCATTCATAAATTGGGCAAGTTGAGTCTAGACAGGACACATCCAATGATTCATTCTCTTTTCTAATATCTAAAACCACGGACACAGTGGGATACACAGACAAAGAAACACTGGCCTTGTCAAACGACTTACCAGAAACAGTTCACTCCAAACCTGCTGGGAGCCATCAGCCAAGTAGGTATGACAATCTCCTTGCCAGCTTACTTCCATGCTGTCTGTGGAAGGACTTCTGAAAGGTGACCTTGCTCAAGGACCAGGGCAGGATCCGTGTTTAGGGTGTTCCCCCTTTAGAATAGGGCGGTTTAGCATAATAGGAGATTAGGGTGTTCCCCCTTTAGAATAGGGAAGTTTAGCATAATAGGAGAGTAGGGTGTTCCCCCTTTAGAATAGGGCGTATCCTGCTGCTGAGTTCCTCTTGAGTGCTTAGGGTCAGACAGTATATTTTGGGAGACAGAAGCCCATGCGGGTGGATTTAGGCAGTAGTGGATTTGGGAGAAGTGGATTTGGGCAGAGAACGTGGATTCCCCCAGAGCGTGTTTGTAGACGGCCGGTGTGAGTTCGGGAATAAAGAATTGCTGTTTGAATCTACAAGCTGTGTGGAGACTCGTGATTTGTGCCCAGCAAAAGACTGCGGCACAAACCAAACAAACCGCCTTTCCTACCTATTCTCAGAACATGAGACAAAATCTCAAACCCACACCCACACACACAAAGGAAGCTCCTTCCCCCAAGTAGGTCTGTGACTATTGGGAGTGTCCTCTGACTGGTGGGCCAAACTATGTTCTGATGAAATCGCCTGTCCTGTGTCACATATGGTCTCCTTGGCCAAATCTGTGAAGTTGTCACTAGCCAGCGGTGAGCCACTACCTGCTTTCTCAGGAAAGGCCCCTCTTTAGAGATTTCCTGACATTTGTTCATCCTCACCTCAGTAGGTACCAAGAAAGACTGACTCTGTCCTTGGTAAATCCAAAAAATACGACCACTGGGACTGGGACTGAGACTGGCTCTGGGTGCCTGGCTTCCCGGATTCCAAGTTCAGAGAGTTCCATCACCAAGGAAGTGAGGTGAGATTACTTCCTTCAGGAATTCTTTGAGGTCATTGCCTTGGCAACCACTTTGTCCTAACTGTTGCTTACAATACTCCTATGAGATGGAGGCTGCCCTTTCTTCCTGTGACACTTTTACAAGTTAGAATGGTATATCAACCATAGGGACCCCGGAATAGCTCTCCACACATGCCTGGTTTGGTCTATCTTCTCTACATTAACAAGAGAGAGGCTTATTCAGACACAACCCTTCAGCCTGGGAAGGTTGTTTGCGATGGAAGATGACATTTGCTCTCTCAGGTCCTTCATAGCTGCCTACATCTTCTCCAGGGATCAAGTCTGCATGGACATTTGAGGTTCTCAGCAGGAGGAAGATACCCTACATTCCTGTATTATAAGACGAACTCTGTCCCTGCTCTTCTGCAAAGTTAGATTAAGGTAAGAGTGTATGGTTAGGGTTAATAACATGTTCGATTTGGGTTACGAATCATTGCGAAGGATGATTAATAGTATTGGGAACCTGCGATATTTATAAGATTATAGAGGTGAAATATAAGTATGGAAACAGAAATCTAGGTAAGATTTGAAGCCCAGAAGGGCATTAGGCCCTTGATTGGGATACTTAGCTTATAATTACGTTCTGCACAGATGTCTCAGATAAATCGATAATCAATGGCATAGGACCTTACACCTTGGATGATTGATTTTAGAAGAGACCATCCACTCAAATTGAGATAGTCGGTGGGATTAGGAAGGTAGTCAGTATCTTTAGGAAATAGAGTGAGTATAGGATTTGGGGCAAAAGTTCTGTAGCAATAGGGTTTTTGTTATAGAGTGAATGTAAATTTCAGCACATGTGAAGAGTCAGTCACATGATGAACTGGGGAAAATATGTAAAAAGGAAAATATCAATACAGACATTATGAAATGAGGCAATTATACAGTGAGTGATAGGATTAGACATTTTCAATAGGGTTGAGATTGAATACATAATCTTAGGAAGAAACAAATATGTCGTCACCAATAGGAATGACATTTGAAAGCATTAGGCAACCTGGACATTTATCGTTTTAGTAATCCATGTTCACTTTCCATTTAGGATTTGGTACAATCATAAGTGTGATCTTTGCATTTTGTGCCCAGAAAAATATTGTGATCAAATGTGTATGTAGATCATATGACATGAGTATTTCTTCCACCATTACTGGGAGCAATATTTGAAGACATATAAATTAGTATTGGGGGTACAAAGTGGTGTACCCTGTGTCTTTGAATATAGAGATAATGCATGAATAGACCATACTGTGAATAAATATTATAACTGGTTCCACTTTAAATAATGGATTGAATTGATATCTGAAAATATATAGGAAATCATATATTGACATACAATCATTCACTCCAACCAGTTATATATCTAATGGTTATCTTAGGGTTATTGTTTATCATGAAGTGTGTGTGAGTTTTGTTTCAAAAGTGATCATGGAAATCGAAAATAATATGTTTGGAAAAAAGTCTCATAAAAAGACCAATCAAGAAATATGGAGGAATTCATGTGTTCTGAAGCAGGAAGTGATTGAAAGTGAAACAAGTGCCTATAAATTTTCTAAATTGTGAATGAAATATATATCCTGTTATGTGCATAAACTGATGAAATAGTAATGTACCAGTGTTGAATAAAAGTGAACGTCAAAATACACATCATGTCCAATAGGAATCTACTTGCATTGATGTTAAACTGGGTCAGTTACTGTAGAAATATTAGAATTGCATGCATTATTCACCAAAGAGAGTTTTTTTTTTATTTTTATTTATGGTTGTTCAAAACATTACATAGTTCTTGATATATCATATTTTACACTTTGATTCAAGTGGGTTATGAACTCCCATTTTTACCCTGTATACAGATTGCAGAATCACATCAGTTACACATCCACTGATTCACATATTGCCATACTAGTGTCTGTTGTATTCTGCTGCCTTTCGTATCCTCTACTATTCCCCCTGGCCTCCCCGCCCCTCCCCACTTCTCTCTCTACTCCCTCTACTGTAATAAATTTCTCCCCCTTGTATTATTTTTCCCTTTCCCCTCAATTCCTCTTGTATGTAATTTTGTATAAACCAGAGGGTCTCCTTCCAATTCCATGCAATTTCCCTTCTCCCTCCCTTCCTCCTCTCATCCCTGTTTAATGTTAATCATCTTGTCATGCTCTTCATCCCTATCTGTTCTTAGTTACTCTCCTTATATCAAAGATGACATTTGGCATTTGTTTTATAGGAATTGTGTAGCTTCACTTAGCATAATCTAGTCTAATGCAATCCATTTCCCTGCAAATTCTATGATTTTTTTATTTTTCAATGCAAAGTAATAATCCATTGTGTATAAATGCCACATTTCTTTTATCCATTTTTCTATTGAAGGGCATCTAAGTTGGTTCCACAGTCTTGCTGTTGTGAATTGTGCTGCTATGAACATCGATGTAGCAGTGTCCCTGTAGCATGCTCTTTTTAGGTCTTTAGTGAATAGACCAAGAAGGGCAATAGCTGGGTCAAATGGTGGTTCCATTCCAAGCTTTCCAAGAAATCTCCATACTGCTTTCCAAATTGGCTGCACCAATTTGCAGTCCCACCAGCAATGTACAAGTGTACCTCTTTTCCCACATCCTTGCCAGCACTTCTTGTTGTTTGACTTCATAATGGCTGCTAATCTTACTGGAGTGAGATGGTATCTTAGGGTGGTTTTGATTTGCATTTCTCTGACTGCTGGAGATGGTGAGCATTTTTTCATGTACTTGTTGATTGATTGTATGTCCTCATCTGAGAAGTGTCTGTTGAGGTCCTTGGCCCATTTGTTGATTGGGTTATTTGTTATCTTATTGTCTAATTTTTTGAGTTCTTTGTATACTCTGGATATTAGGACTCTATCTGAAGTGTGAGTAGTAAAGATTTCTTTCCAGTATGTAGGCTCCCTATTTACCTCTTATTGTTTCTTTTGCTGAGAAAAAACTTTTTTAGTTGAGTAAGTCCCATTTTTTGATTCTAGTTATTAACTCTTGTACTATAGGTGTCCTATTGAGGAATTTGGAGCCCAACCCCACAGTATGTACATCGTAACCAAATTTTTCTTCTATCAGACAGTGTGTCTCTGATTTGATATCAAGGTCCTTGATTCATTTTGAGTTAACTTTTGTGCATGGTGAGAAAAAGGGATTCAGTTTCATTTTGTTATATATGGATATTCAGTTTTACCAACACCATTTGTTGAAGATGCTATCCTTCCTCCATTGCATGCTTTTAGCTCCTTTATCAAATATAAGATAGTTGTAGTTTTGTTGATTGGTTTCTGTGTCCTCTATTCTGTACCATTGGTCCACCTGCCTGTTTTGGTACCAGTACCATGCTATTTTTGTTACTATTGCTCTGTAGTATAGTTTGAAGTCTGGTATCGCTATACCGCCTGATTCACACTTCCTGCTTAGCATTGTTTTGCAATTCTGGGTCTTTTATTTTTTCATATGAATTTCATGATTGCTTTCTCTATTTCTACAAGAAATGCCTTTGGGATTTTGATTGGCATTGGATTAAACCTATAGAGAACTTTTGGTAATATCGCCATTTTGATGATGTTAGTTCTGCCTATCCATGAACAGGGTATATTTTTACATCTTCTAAGATCTTCTATTTCTCTCTTTAGGGTTCTGTAGTTTTCATTGTATAAGACTGTCACCTCTTTTGTTAGGTTGATTCCCATTTTTTTTTTTTAGGATATTGTGAATGGAGTGGTTGTCCTCATTTCCATTTCAGAGGATTTGTCACTGATATACAGGAATGCCTTTGATTTATGCGTGTTGATTTTATATCCTGCCACTTTGCTGAATTCATTTATTAGCTCTATTAGTTTCTTTGTAGAACCTTTTGGGTCTGCTAGGTATAGAATCATGTCATCTGCAATAGTGATAATTTAAGTTATTCTTTTCCTATTTATATGCCTTTAATTTCTTTCATCTGTCTAATTGCTCTGGCCAGTCTTTTGATAACTATATTGAACAAAAGTGGTGAGAGCAGGCATCCCTGTCTTGTTCCAGATTTTAGAGGGAATGTCTTCAATTTTTCTCCATTCAGAATGACGCTAGCCTGCGGTTTAGCATAGATTGTTTTTACAATATTGAGGAATGTTCCTGTTATTCCTAGTTTTTCGAGAGTTTTGAACATAAAGGGATGCTGTACTTTGTCGAATGCTTTTTCTGCATCTATCTAGATGATAATATGGTTTTTATTTTTAAGTCTATTGATGTGGTGAATAACACTTATTGATTTTCGTGTATTGAACCCTCCTTGCATCCCAGGGATAAACCCTACTTGATCATGGTGCACATTTTTTTGATATGTTTTTGTATCTGATTTGCCAGAATTTAATTTAAGATTTTTGCATTTAGGTTCATTAGAGATATCGGTCTTTAGTCTTCTTTCTTTGAAGTGTCTATCTGGTGTAGGAATCAGGGTGATATTGGCCTCGTGGAATGAATTTGGAAGATCTCCCTCTTTTTCAATTTTCTGAAATAGCCTGAATAATTTGTCTGCAACACAAAGGTGAATGGCATCCTGAAATTACCTGTTCTATAGCTGAATGAGCTTCGATCAGTCAAAAACAGGGATGGTGACATCAGCTCTCCAAGATAGTGGCCGCTGGCTTCCTCTGTGGTCTGACCGGTGTGGAGAACCGAATTGGACCGCATCCTTACCCATCTCAAACAAAGAATTCAGCACTTAGCACAGTGATTGCATACCTGGCAGGAGCCCACAGAATCCACACCGCTGTATATTTGCATTGCTATCTCTTCGTTTCCCAGTGCGCGCCGCAGACTCTAGCCACAGACCGATTTCCTGAATAAGCAGCATGACGCTCCATGCGGACAAATCACTCGTGTTTGAGCTCGCGTAGCTGATCCTCGTGAGATGGAAATATGTCCACTAGGTTTTGGAGCACCCCAATTTTGCTGGAAATTTCTAACAAGATATATTTTAGCCGTTATAACTCGTCATTCTCCCGCACAGTGATGCGGTACATGGGGGTGATGCACTCCCTTCACCACCATCATATGATCCCCCGAAGTTAGTTTTCAGTACTAAGAAACAAATATGTATTTCAGGTGGATGAATATTTCTGAGAATATTCTTGTGAAAACATGATTATAAATGCACATACATGAATATGAATGAATTTAGGGAGTGTATAATAAGAAAAATATACTTCATATTTTGAAAAATCTGGAGAGTGAATATATATATATATATATATATATATATATATATATATATATATATATATACACTCACAGACATTAAAAAGTAGCATTATGTATGCCAATCGAAATTCACATGAAATAATATATCATCCACAGATCCAAAAATATTCATTTTAATGAACATGGATTTATGTTGTTCAACTAAGAAGCTCACTCATATGTTGTATTTTCAGTTCCAACAGCGTTTAGTAGGAGTGATCTCTTCTCACAATTTGCAGCTGCCAAGCCAGCCACCTCACAAAATGTACGAGTGATACCAGGTAGAATTCTAAATGTGCATATGAAAATACATGTGATGAATAGGCTACAGAGAAAGGGAGACAGTTATTCACATATTTGTTAACTTTTAAAACACATGGAGAACTATTTCAATTAAAATTCGCTAGATTTATAACACCTACCATTTATCATACGAAAGGCAAGTCCAACTATACACCATGCCTCCTGTGAACCTCTTGTATTTCTATTCTGTTTGGGTTATTTTTCTCCACCATATTAGGATTAGAAGTCAAAGTCTAGTAGGGTATGTGTTAGTGTCAGGGATTCAGTATTTTGAATGGAAAATTGGAAAATATATCCAATGTGTATGCAAATATGTGCTACACAAAAAATTCCCACTCTCATTCAGCACAATGCCTTGACATTACTTTCGCCCCACATAAGACACAATTAGAGGAGAAGAGTTAGAAAATCTGTGAATACATATGTGGAATGAAAAATGCTCAGGAGTTCACAAATTTGCAGGTGGTAGAGGAGTTTCCAAAAGTAAGGGACAGGGTAAAAACTCCACAAACATGAAGTTCTGCCAGCCTAACATCTGGAGAAACTGCCTCTGAGGTTGGGCAATGAAATATATGCTGTTGTCAGGAGCATTAGTTTCATTTGTTGTGAGACCATCATAGCTGAGTCTTCATCTATGTGATCTGGATGACATGGATTCTTATTTTCCAATGAACATGAGGCAGCAGTGCTGAATTTTCTATTTGTAGGTAACCTGTGGCCACTGGGGTCTAAATGTCTCCCCTTGTGGACTGTAATTCCATTTGGTCATCCTCCACTATTCGTGGTATTTCTTGCTGCTGCACTGGGAGTTTGGTATTTGCTTCATGAAATACAAGGAGTTCAACTGGGACACAGTGCTGAAGTGAGTTCTGTCAAGTGTGGTGGGTCAGGTTCGTCAGGAGAATGCACCAACCAGGCTTCTATCCCACATAGCTTGCCCCATTTTCCATAGCAACCTGATTCTGAACATTGCCCTAAAACCTCTCCATATAACAATATGCTTTTACATATAAGGGTCTACTGGCTGCAAAATGTCAGTCACAATCCATTTGGAAGCCAATGGCAGATTCACATGCCCCCACCACAGATGTTTTATTACACACCTGCCATCCACTACTCTAGTACAACTACTCAGCAGGATCCAACTTACTGGCATCTCTGTTAAACACCATTTTCATAAAACCCAGTCAATCAAGGCACTGTCTTGTATACTCATGATCAGCAACAGGACATTCAAATGTTCTCCAGAGCTACCCGGTGATGGGAATTTCAAAAATTTCATGGTATTGATCTAGCCAATTTTCAAGGATGAAGTTGGAGGCACTGTGGATTTCAATTCACTCAGAAACCATTAAATGGTGAGGAAGCTCATTTCAATGAAAACTCTGGAGAATTCTTACAGGCAAGGCTTCCAAAAGTGCCCAAAAGTCAGATTAAGCCAGGCCCATTGAGGTCTACAATGTATGTTCCATGTGTGTTTTGACTCTCAAATATGGCTGCCAAGTCTTTAAGAATAATATCATGTGATATCCTGGCTGAGATTCCCTGTGCTCTGTGGAAAGTCACCTTGGGCCTAGATGTCACTTTCCAAGGACAACTCTCATGCATGGCCATCTAAAATTCCAACACAATTCCTGGCAATAATTCTCTGAGATCAGTAAAAGAACTCAGTCTCTAAGGGGAATCACACCAGAGTGCAAGCCTAGGTGGACCCAGTGATCTCTTCCAACCGCCAGACATATGTCCACAATTAAAACCAAACACTCTCACATGGCCCTCATCTTCTTCCATATAGACACTCATCACATCCTCTGGCTGGAGGTTTCCATAAGGGACGCAGCCCACGACAGTGTCTAAAATAAGCTCCCTGCCCCTCATTTGCCTAAAGTCAGGGTGGCCTGGACTCTCTTCCTGTGAACCAGTAGTGATCAAATAGGCCTGCCTTTAATATTGCTTGGCTTCTCCAACTTGAGGCCTTCTAGCTTTGGGGTTTAGATTCTTTAAGTGAATTGGAGTCATAAAAATCAAGCACCTATGGCCTAGCCTCTGCAGGGCTTTGAAGAACTCATTTGACCCAAAGGATCCCTATTCTCACTTGATGAATATCAGGAACCTACCAGAGGAAGGCAAGAGAGTTCATCAACAATATCTGATCTTTTTGCCATTTTGGTTTTGGATGCACGCATGGGATCTATCTTTAGATCCATCAGGTGCTGAGAATCTAAGCCACAGCCTCACACAGGGCCAACAGGCTGATTCAGACATATCCCAATCCTAAGCAATTAAGCAAAGAGCCACAGGTGATGCCCTTTCATTTCCATTTGAAAACTCTTTTCTTCAGGCTTCACAAAGTGGTGGCTTGAGGCAAAAAACTTCCTGACATTCAACAGAACAATAGGTAAGCAGAAGGACCAAAGCAGGGTTTCTCCACTGAGACTTTCCTGGTCAACAGATATCTGAGATTTCTGAGATGCTAGCCATTTCCTTCAGCTTCCAGTACATAACAATGTCACAGATCTTGGAGGCGGTACAAATCTTGGACACAAAACCATGATACTATTCTGGAGAGTCGCCAGAATTGAGAGAGAAAACAGGAAATTAGGAAGCTTGTAGGTGTTGCCCATCCATAAGGCAAGCCAGAGTCCACTCATGAATTGGGCAGGATGAATTCTGGGAAGCTTTCTACTAGACAGAACACATCCATTGATGCATTGTCTTTTCTAATGTCTACAACAATGGACTCAGTGGGATACACACACACATAGGAACACTCGCCTTGTCAAAGGACTTAATACAAATATTCCACTCCATACCAAACAAACCGCCTTTCCTACCTATCCTCAGAACATGAGACAAAACCAAAAACTCACACCCACACCGACAAAGGCACCTCCTTCCCCCTAGTAGGTCTGTGACTCCCCGGAGTATCCTCTGACTAGTGAGCCATACTATGTTCCTCCAAAATGACCTCTCCTGTCTCAGATCATGTCTGCTTGGTCAACTCTGTGAAGTTCTCAAGAGCCAGCGGTGAGGCACTACCTGCCTTCTCAGGAAAAGCCCCTCTTCAGAGGTTTCCTGGCATTTGGCCTTCCTCACATCTGTAGGTACCAAGAAAGACTGACTCTGTCCTTGGTAAATCCAAACATGTCAGACCACTGGGACTAGGACAGAGACTGTCTCTGGGTGCCTGGATTCCTGGATTTCAAGTTCAGAGAGTTCCATCACCAAGGAAGTGAGGTGAGATCACTTCCTTCAGGATCTGAATTATGTCACTGCCTTGGCAACCACTTTGTCCTAACAGTTGCTTCCAAAATACTATGAGGTGGAGGCTGCCCTGATTTTCATGGGACACTTTCTCTAGTTAGAATGTTATATCAACCGTAAGCACCCGGGAACAGCTTCCACACAGGACTGGTTTGGTCCATGTTCTATACATTAAGAAGAGAGAGATTGATTCAGACACAACCCTTCATCCTGACCAGGATGATTGCCATGGAAGATGACTTTTGCTTTCTGAGGTAATTCATAGCTGCCTTCATCTTCACCAGGGATCACTTCTGCATGAACATTTGAGTTTCTCAGCAGGTGAACATCCCCTAGATTCCTGTAGTTTAATACACACACTGTTCCTGCTCTCCTGCAAAGTTAGTGTATGGTTAGGGTTAATAATATGTTCGATTTGGGTTAGGAATCATTCTGCAGGATGAATAATGAGATTGGGAACCTGCGATATTTATAAGAATATATAGGTGAAATATATGTATGAAAACGGGAATCTAAGAAGGATTTGAAGCCCAGAAGGGCATTGAGCCCTTGATTTGGATACTTAGTGTTGAATTATGTTCTGTACAATTGTCTCAGTTAAATCGAAATACAGTGGCATAGGACCTTGTACCTTGGATGATTGAATGTAGAAGAGAACATCCAGTCAAAAAGGAATAGTCAGTAGGATTAGGAAGATAGTCAGTAGGTTTAGGAAGAAGAGTGAGTATATGATTTGGAATAAAAAGCTTCTTTAGCAATAGGGTTTCATTGGGAGAGTGAATGTAAATGTCAGCACATGTGAAGAGTTAGTCACAATGATGAACTGGGGAAAATGTGTAGGAAAGCAGGTGTCAATAGAGACATTACGAAATCAGGCAAAGTATAAAGTGAGTCATAGGATTAGACATTTTCAACAGGGTTGAGTTTGAATACATAATCATAGGAAAAAACAAATATGTCGTCACGAATGGGAATGACATTTGAGAGCATTAGGCAACCTGGACATGGATGTTATTAGTTATCCACGTTCACTTTCCTTTTAGACTTTTGTACAATCATAAGTGTTACATTTTTATGTTTTTTTTTTGTTCAGAATATTACTGTGATAAAATGTATATGTAGATCAGGTGACATGAGTATTTCTTTCACCATTTTTGGGGGCAATATTTTGAAGACGTATACATTAGTATTAGGGGTACAAAGAGGTGTACCCTGTGTCTATTAATATAGAGATAATGCATGAATAGACCATACTATGAATAAATAACGAAACTGATTCCACTTTAAATAATGGATTGAATTGATATGTGAAAATATATAAGAAATCTTATATTGATATACAATCATTCATTCCAACCAGTTATATATCTAATGGTAATATTAGGATTATGGTTTATGAAGAATGGTGTTTGAGTTTTGCTTTATACGTGATGATGTTAAACAAACATAATGTGTTTGGAAAGAAGTCTCATGAAAAGACCAGTCAAGAAACATGGAGGGATACATGTGTTCTGAATCAGGAAGTGATTGATCGTGAAACAAATGCCTATAAATTTTCTAATTTGTGACAGAAATATATATCCCATGATTTGCATAAACTGAAGACATAGTAACCTACAAGTGTTGAATAAAAATGAAAGTCAAAATACACATCATGTCCCCTAGAAATCAACTTGCATTGATTTTAAACTAGCTAAGTAACTGTAGAAATATTAGGGTTTGTATGCACCATTCACTGAATTTAGTTTTCAGTACTAGGAAACAATATGTATTTCAGGTGGATGATTATTTCTGAAAATAATCTTGTGGAAAGTTGATTATAAATCCACAGATATGAATATGAATGAATTTAGGGAGTGCATAATAAGACACATATATTTCATATTTTGAAAAATCTAAAGAGTATATATATATATATATATATATATATATATATATATATATACACATATACATATATATATATATACACACACACGCAAAAGCACAGATATTAAAAAGTAGCAATACAGGAGATCCATTATGAAGGCAGGCATGGAGAAATCAAGTCTCTGATCTCTTCAGCTGCGCGGGCATAGGGAGTCGTAAACTGTCTAAATGCTGTTTGCTCAGAATCACTAGGCAATATTGACCTGTTGTGAATCTGGGGTGAACAGTCTGGGCCCCTCAGAACACACACAAAGCCCGGATTGGCTGCATTCAAGCTTAGATTCGTCTGGTTTTTGTGACTCAGCACTAACATTCCCGCTGAAATAACTGGTCGGGCTTTCTGAATTGAGAGTTAAAAGCCAACTGAGCCTTCATAGGCAGTGGCCACAGGATTGAAATGGGGCTTGGGAGAGATAGTCAGGACCCACCTGTTGCATTGGTCACCCAGCAAAGGGAACGAACGGTCACCATTTGAATGGGATACCACCATGGCAGAGTACTGACGTCACAGGCAGAGGAGATAACTTCATTGAAACCAGCGCGACAAGTGTGTAATCCCATTGCCATATCTCTCAACAACGCAGGGAAACCTCAAGGGCCCTTCCCACCTCTGCCGTAATGGCCCCTCCCAGCTCTCCAAGGAGCGCGATACCCAGACCTAGGGAATCAAGATTGGCTCGGGACTCGCGGCGTGGAATTCCCTGCTACCGCTCCCACCAGTGCTGACAATTGAGGTCTCTTACACCACCTACCGGGGCCATGGCTCCTGAAGGGCAAGCAAATTCGCTGGAGGTTCTCAGCCCCAAGCTCTACAAACTTATTGTCTGAGGAAGGCAAACAAGGAGAGTGTGCCCAGGCGTTCATGGAAACAGGGCTACCAGGAGCAGAGGCCTGGTTTGTAACCAGTATTGTGGTGAGCATCACAGGTGAGTGGGGCCTGGCTTGAGGAAGCACAAGAGAAAGCCCTAGGCACTCAGAATTGGAGACCCGCCCAGTCTGGGAGGAAGAGCTGCTGCACAGTGATTGGTTCTCACTTTTTGAGAGGAGAAGCTTGGCCCAGTGCGCACAGCTCCACCTACTGGAAGAGAAGTTATTTGAACTCTAGGACTGCATGTATTATTATTATTTTTTTATTTGTTTTTTTTTCTTTCATTTTCATTTTTGTTATTGTTGTTCTTTAACTTTTTTAAATGTTTTTATTTTTTAATTTTTTTTATTTTATTATTATTATTATTATTTTAAATTTTAATTTTCAATTTTTTAATCATCATCATTACTTAAAACTTTCTTTCTTTATTTTCTATTTTTTTCTTTTGTCTTTTCATTTCTTTTCATTTTTCTTATTCCCCCTTCCTTGAATTCTACCTGCCTACTCTCATTCTCTTTAGTGACTTCTCCCTTCCCTTCTAATATCTTTCCTCCCAAGCATCAAATAAATTTATAAGAGTAAGCAGTAACTCAGTAGTCAAACAGAAGAAGAAGTAACATGAGCAGCATATAAAAACAAAGAAGAAAAGGATTACGAACAATGAAGGACAGCCTAAATATTCAAGAGCACCTAGAGTCATCAGAAAAATGGTCATATAAAGAACTCAAGTAATACCTTAGACAGATGGAATGGAACCTTAAAGAGGATACGAGACAGCAAAAACAAACAGTGATAAAACGCATTGAAAATGAATTACATAAACAGATAAAATGAGAAATTAAGCATCTTTATCAGGAGATAGAGATTATTAGAAAAATCAAACAATAATTCTAGAAATCAAGGAAATGATAAACCAAATTAAAAACTCAATTGAGAGTATCACTAACAGAGTAGAGCAAGTAGAAGACAGAATGTCAGATAATGAAGACAAAATATATCATCTTGAAAAAAGTCTAGCCAACAAAGAAATGCTGTAAAAAATTATGAGAAAACATTCAAGAGATATGGGATAACATAAAAAAAAAAAACTAATGAGTCATATGGATAGCGGAAGGTACAGAGATTAAAACCAAGGGAATGAGAAACCTGGTGAATTAAATAATTACAGAAAACTTTCCAGAAATAAAAATGGAAACGGATAAACAAATTGTAGATGCTTACAGGACACCGAGCACACAAAATCACAGTAGACCAATGCCAAGACACATTGTTATAAAGATATCCAATATACAGAACAAAGAGAAAATATTAAAAGCTACCAGAGAAAGGAGGCAGATTACAATCATTACAATCAGGGGTAAACCAAAAAGTTTAACAATGGATTTTTCATCATAGACGCTGGAAGTGAGAAGATCCTGGAACAACGTACTTCAAACACTGAAAGACAATGGATGCCAACCAAGAATTATGTATCCAGCAAAATTAAGCTTAAGATAAGACAATGAGATAAAAATATTTCATGATAAACAAAAGCTAAAAGAATTTCAGCCAGATAACCAGCATTGCAAAGCATCTTGAGCAAAACAATACACGAGGAAGAAATGAAAATCAACAACGAAAACCATCAGTGAGAAGTGCCTCAGTAATGACAGAGGGAAGGGGAAAAGCAAATCATGGAGAATCAAACTAATTAAAAAATATATATATAAAAACATGGGTGGCAGTACAAACCATATATCAATAGTAACTCTAAATGATAATGGCTTAAACTCTCGAATAAAGTGACATTGGCTTGTAACTTGAAATAAAAAAAAAATCCAACAATATGTTGCCTCCAAGGGACACATCTGAATGGAAAAGACATACACAGGCTGAAGGTGAAAGATTGGGAAAATTTATACCATGCACACGGTCCTCGAAAGCAAGCAGGGGTGGCCATCCTCCTATCGAATAAAACCGACCTCAAGACTAATTTAATCAAAGGGATAAGGAAGGACTTTATATACTGTTAAAAGAAACCATTCACCGACAAGACATAACAATTATCAATATTCACGCAGCAAATAATGGTGCTGCGACGTTCATAAAACAATTTATCCTCAAGTTCAAGAATCAAATAGACCACAATACAATAATTATGGGTGACTTCAACTCACCTCTCTCACCATTGGACAGATCCTCCAAACAAAAGTTGAATAAAGAAACTATAGAACTCAATATCACAATCAATACCCTATACTTAACTGACATATATAGAATATATCAACCATCATCAAGTGGATATACTTTTTTCTCACCAGCACATGGATCCTTCTCAAAAATAGACCATATGGTATGCCATAGGGCAACCCTCAGTAAATATAAAGGGGTGGAGATAATACCATGAATTTTTTGTGATCATAATGGAATGAACCTGGAAACCAATGATAAAGAAGGAAGAAAAAATCATACATCACATGCAAAATGAAGAATATGTTACTGAATGATCAATGGGTTACAGAAGACATAAAGGAGGAAATCAAAAAATTCTTAGAGATAAATGAAAATACAGACACAACATATCAGATTCTATAGGACACAATGAAAAGAAGTTTTAAGAGGTAAATTCATCGCCTGGAGGTCATTCCTCAAAATAGAAAAACAAACAAACAAACAAATGAGCTCACACTTCATCTCAAAGCCCTAGAAGAAGAAGAGCAAAACAACAGAAAATGTAGCAGAAGGAAAGAAATAATTAAAATCATAGCGAAATTGAAACAAAAGAAACTATTGAAAAAATTAACAAAACTAAAAGGTGCTTCTTCAAAAAGATAAATAAGATCGACAGACCCTTAGCCATGCTAACGAAGAGAAGAAGAGAGAGAACTCAAATTACTAACATACGGGATGAAAAAGGCAATATCACAACAGATGCTACATAAATACAGAAGAAAATTAGAAATTATTTTGAAAAACTGTATTCCAATAAAATAGAAAATAGTGAAGACATCGATAAATTTCTTAAGTCATATGATTTGACCAGACTGAGTCAGGAGGAAACACACAATTTAAACTGACCAATATCAATGGATGAAGTAGAAGAAGCAATCAAAAGACTACCAACCAAGAAAAGCCCAGGAACGGATGGGTATACAGCAGAGTTTTACAAAACCTTTAAAGAAGAATTAATACCAATACTTTTCAAGTTATTCAGGAAATAGAAAAACTGGAAGCTCTGCCAAATTCATTCTATGAGGCCAACATCACCCAGATTCTGAAACCAGACAAAGACACCTCAAAGAAAGAAAACTACAGACCAATATCTCTGATGAACCTAGATGCAAAAATCCTCATTAAAATTCTGGCGAATTGGATACAAAGGCACATCAAAAAAATTGTGCACCATGATCAACTTGAATTCATCCCTGGGATGCAAGGAGGCTTCAATATATGGAAATCAATAAATGTTATTCACAACATCAATAGACTTAAAGATAAGAACCATATGATCATCTTGATAGATGCAGAAAAACCATTCAACAAAGTAGAGCATTCCTTTATGTTCAAAACATTTTAAAAACTAGGGATAACAGGAACTTACCTCGACATTGTAAAAGATAACTATGTTAAGCCTCAGGCTAGCATCATTCTGAATGGAGAAAAATTGAAGGCATTCACTTTAAAATCTGGAACAAGGCAGAGATATCCTCTATCACCACTTCTATTCAATATAGTTCTCGAAAAACTGGCCAGAGCAATTAGAGAGATGAAAGACATTAAAAGCATAAAAATAGGAAAAGAAGAACTTAAATTATCACTATTTGTAGATGACATGATTCTATACATAGAAGACCCAAAGGGTCTACAGAAAAAACTACTAGAACTAATAAATGAATGCAGCAATGTGGCAGGATATAAAATCAACATGCATAAATCAAAGGCATTTCTGTATATCAGCGACAAAACTTCTGAAACAAAAATGAGTCAAAACACTGCATTCCCAATTTCCTCAAAATAATTAAATACTTGGGAATCAACCTAACAAAAGAGGTGAAAGATTTATATAATGCAAACTACAGAACCCTAAAAAGAGAAATAGAATAAGATCTTAGAAGATGGAAAAATATACCCTGTTCATGGATAGGCAGAACTAACATCATCAAAATTGCTATATTACCAAAAGTTCTCTATAGGTTTAATACAATGCCAATCAAAATCCCAAAGGATTTTTTTTGTAGAAATAGATAAAGCAATCATGAAATTCAAATGGAAAAATAAAAGACCCAGAATAGCAAAAGCAATTCTAAGCAGGAAGTGTGAATCAGGCAGTATAGTGATACCAAATTTCAAACTATATTACAGAGCATTCATAACAAAAACAGCATGGTACTGGTACCAAAACAGGCGGGTGGACCAATGGTACAGAATGGAGGACACAGAGACTAATCCAAAAATCTACAACTGTCTTATATTTGATAAAGGAGCTAATGGCCTGCAATGGAGGAAGGATAGCATCTTCATCAAATAGAGTTGGGTAAACTGGAAATCCATATGCAACAAAATGAAACTGAATCCCCTCCTCTCGCCATGCACAAAAGTTAACTCAATGTGGATCAAGGAGCTAGATTCAAATCAGAGTCTCTGCGTCTGATAGAATAAAAAGTTGGCTCCTATCTACATATTGTGTGGTCAGGCTCCAAATTCCTTAATAGGACACCCATAGAATAAGAGTTAATAATAAGAATCAACAAATGGGACTTACTTAAACGGATTTTTTTTTCTTAAAGAGAGAAACAATAAGAGAGGTAAATATGAAGCCTACATCATGGGAACAAATTTTTAGTCCTCACCCTTCACATGGAGCCCTAATATCCAGAGTATACAAAGTATACAAAGAACTCAGAAAATTAGACAATAAGATAACCAATAACCCAATGGGCCAAGGACCTGAACAGAAACTTCTCAGAGGAGGACATAGAATCAATTAACAAGTACATGAAAAAATGCTCTCCATTTCTAGCAGTAAGAGAAATGCAAATAAAAACCACCCTAAAATACCATCTCAATCCAGTGAGATTGGCAGCCATAAGGAAGTCAAACAACAACAAGTGCTGGCGAGGATGTGGGGAAAAGGGTACTCTTGTACATTGCTGGTGGGACTGAAAACTGGTGTGGCCAATTTGGAAAGCAGTATGGAGATTTCTGGGAAATCTGGGAATGGAAGCACCATTTGATCCAGCTATTGCCCTTCTCGGACTATTCCCTGAAGACCTTAAAAGAGCGTACTACAGGGATACTGCCACATCGATTTTCATAGCAGCACAATTCACAATTGCTACACTGTGGAACCAACCCAGATGCCCTTCAATAGATGAATGGATAAAAAAATGTGACTTTTATATACTATGGAGAATTACGCAGCACTAAAAAATGACCAAATCTTGGAATTTGCAGGGAAATGCATGGCACTGAGCAGATTATGGTTAGTGAAGCTAGCCAATCCCTAAAAAACAAATGCCAAATGTCTTGTTTGATATAATGAGAGCACCTAAGAACAGAGCAGGGAGGAAGAGCATGAAGAAAAGATTAACATTAAGCAGAAACATGAGGTGGGAGGGAAAGGGAGAGAAGAGGGAAATTGCATGGTAATGGAGAGAGACACTTATTGTTACACAAAATTACATATAAGAGGTTGTGGGAAAATAAACAAGGAGAGAAATGATTTAGAGTAGGTATGGTAGAGAGAGAAGATGGGAAGATAGGGGAGTGGGGATAGTAGAGTTAGGAAAGGTAGCAGAATACAACAGTAACTAATAGGGCATTATGTAAAAATATGGATGTGTAACTAATGTGATTCTGCAATCTGTATTTGGAGTAAAAATGGGAGTTCATAACCCACTTGAATCTAATGTATGAAATATGATATGTCAAGAGCTTTGTAATGTTTTGAGCAACCAATAAAAGAAAAAAAAAGTAGCAATATATATGCCAATAGAAATTCATCATGAAATGTATATAATCCACAGATCGAAAAATATTCATTTTACTGAACATGGATTCATGTATAATGTTTTTCAACTAGGAAGCTCACCCATAGGTTGAATTTTCAGTTCCAACAGCGTTTAGGAGGAGTGATCTCTTCTCTCAATTTGCATCTACCAATTCAGCCACCTCACAAGTGTATACGAGTGATATCAGGTAGAATTCTATATGTGCATATAAACATACATGTGCTGAATAGGCTACAGAGAAAGGGAGATAGGGATTCACATATTTGCTAATTTTGAAAACACATGTAGAACTATTTCAACAAAAAATTGACTAGACTTATAACTCCTACATTATATAATGCAAAAGGCAATTCCAACTATACACCATGCGTCCTTTGAACTGCTTGTGTTTCTTCTCTTTTTGGCTTATTTTTCACCATCATATTAGGATTATTAGTCAGAGACTAGTAGGGTATGGGTTATAGTGTCAGGGATTCAGTATTTCAAATGGAAATTGAAAAATGAATCCAATGTGTATGTAAATATGTGCTACACAAAAATCTTCCCACTCACATCCAGAACAATGCCTTGACATTACCTACGCCCCAAGTAAAACACAATTAGAGTAGAAAAGTGTGAAAATCTATGAATACAAATATGGAATGGAATATTCTCGGGAGTTCACAACCTTGGAGGTGCTAGAGGAGTTTCCAAAAGTAAAGGACAGGGTAAACACTCCACAAACAAGGAACTCTGCTGGCCTAAGAATTCTTGGGAAACGGCTTCTGAGGTTGGGCACTTGAAATATATGTTGTTGTCATGAGCTTTAGCTTACTTTGTAGTGAGACCATCAAAGCTGGGTCTGCATCTATGTGACCGAAAGACATGGTTTCTTATATTCCAATGAACATGAGGCAGCAGTGCTCAATTCTCTCTTTGTAGCTAAACTGTGTCCATTGGAAGCTAAGTGTCTCCCGGTGGGGACTGTGAAGACATTTGGTCATCCTCCACTTTTCGTGGTATTTCTTGCTTCTGCACTGGGAATTTGGTATTTGCTTCACAAAACATAAAAAGTTCATCTGGGATACAGTGCTGGAGGGAGTTCTGTCACGTGTGGTGGGTCAGGGTCTGCAGGAGAATGCACCAACCAGGCTTCTATCCCACATAGCTTGCACCAATAACCATAGCAACCTGATTCTGAATATTGCCCTGAAAACTCTCCATTTAACAAGATGCCTTTACATATAAGGGTCTGATGTCTGCACTATATCAGTCACAAAAAATTTGGAAGCCAATGGCAGATTCACATGGCCCCAACATGATGTTTTATCACACACCTGCCCACCACTGCTCTAGCCCCCCTACTCAGCAGGCTCCAAATTACTGGCTTCTCTTGTCCTACACCATTTTAATGAAACCCAGTCAAAAACAAGGCACTGTCTGGTATACACATGATCAGCAACAGGACATCAAAAGTTTCTGCAGTGCCACCTGGTGATGGGAATTTCAAAAATTTCATGGTATTTATCTAGCAATTTTTCAAGGGTGAAGTTAGAGGCACTGTGGGTTTCAATTCATTCAGGAACCATTAAGAGTTGAGAAAGTTCATTTCAATGAAAGCTCTGGAGAACTCTCACAGTCAATGCTTCTCAAACAGTTGCCAAAAGGTCTCCTAAAGCCAGGCCAATTGACATCTACAATGTGAGGTCCATGTGTGTTTTGACTCTCAAATATGGCTGCTAAGTCTTTCAGAATAAAATCATGTGATATCCTGGCTGACATTCTCAGGCCTCTGTGGAAACCACCCTGGGCCTAGATCTCAGTTTCCAAGAGTGAGTCTCATGCGTGGCGTCCTAAAATCCCAACACAATTCATGGCAATACTTCTCTGAGGTCAGTTTCAGAACTCAGTCTCTAAGGGGAATCACACCAGAGTTCAAGCCCAGGTGGCCCCATCATCCCTTCCATCCACCAAAAAATGACCACAATTAAAATCAAAACACTACCACAGGGCCATCATCTTCTTCCATGTAGACACTCATCATAACCTCTAGCTGGAGGTTTCTATGAGCCCAAGGTAGTGTCCGAATAAGCTCACTTGCTGCTCATTTGCCTAAAATCATGATGGCCTGGACACTCTTCCTGTGAACCAGGAATGATCAAATATTCCTGCTGTTAAAGTGTTCCACTTCTCCAATTTGAGGCCTACTGGCTGTAGGGTATAGATTCTTTATGTGATTTGGAGTCATGAGAAAACCCAAGCAAATATGGGCTAGCCTCTGCAGGGATTTCAAGAACTCATTTGACCCAAAGGATCCCTATTCTCACTTGATGGAGGTCAGGAACCTAAAACAAGAGGGCAAAAATATTCACCCACAATGACTGCTCTTTTGGCCATTTTAGTTTTGGAAACACATGGGATCTTTCTTTAGATCCATCAGGTGCTGAGAATCTAAGCCACAACCTCATACAAGGACAAGAGGCTGATTCAGACACATCCCAATCCAAATCAATTAAGCAAAGAGCCACTGGTGATGTCCATACATTTCCATATGAAAACAGTTTTCTTCAGGCTACACAAAGGGGTGGCCTGAGGCAAAGACCTTCCTGACATTCAGGGTAATAGAAATAGAAGTAAGCAAATGGCCCAAAGAAGGGTTTCTCCACTGAGACTTTACTGGTCACACTGAAATCTGAGTTTTCTTAGATGCTCCCATTCCCTTCAGCTATCCAGTACATGGCCATGTCACAGAACCTTGTGGTGTTACATATTTGGGAAACAAAACCATGAGTCTATTCTGGAGAGTGGCCAGAATTCACGAAGAAAACAGGAACTTTAGAAGATAATAGATGTTGCCCATCCATAAGGCAAGCTGCAGTCCATTCATTAATTGGGCAGTATGAATGCGGGGAAGCTTTCAACTAGAGACAACACATCCATTGATGAATTCTCTTTTCTAATATCTACAACCACGGATACAGTGGGATACACAGACTTAGAAACACTCACCATGTCAAACGACTTACTAGAAACAGTCCACTCCAAACCAAACAAACCACCTTTCCTACCTATTCTCAGAACATGAGAAAAAACCACAAACTCACACCTACAACGGCAAAGGCACTTCCTTCCCCCAAATAGGTCTTTGACTATCCGGAGTGTCTTCTGACTGGTGGGCCATATTATGTTCCCCCAAAATGGCCTGTCCTGTTTCAGATCTGGTCTCCTTGGCCAACTCTGTGAAGTTGTCAGGAGCCAACGGTGAGCCACTACTTGCTTACTCAGGAAAGGCCCCTCTTCAGAGCTCTGCTGGCATTTGGCCATCCTCACATCAGTGGGTACCAAGAAAGACTGACTATGTCTTTGGGAAAAGCAAACAAGTTAGCCCACTGGAACTGGGAGTGGGACTGGCTCTGCGTGCCTTCCTTCCTGGATCCCAGGTTCAGAGAATTTCATCACCAAGGAAGTGAAGTGAGGTCACTTCTTTCAGGAACAGAATATGCTCACTGCCTTGGTAACCACTTTGTGCTAACAGTTGCTTCCAAGGTTCTCATGAGATGGAGGCTGCCCCAACATCCTGTGACACATTCAGAAGTTAGAATGGTATATCAACCATAGGCACCAGGGAACAGCTCTCCACAGAGGCCTGGTTCAGTCCATCTTCTCTTTATTAAGAAGAGAGAGGCTGATTCAGACCATCAATTAATCCTGACCAGGTTGTTTTCCATGGAAGATGACTATTGCTCTCTCAGGTCCTACATAGCTGCCTATATCTTCTGCAAGGATCATTTCTCCATGGATCTTTGATGTTCTCAGCAGGTGGAAGATCATCTACATTCCTATATTGTAAGACCCACACTGTCCCTGCTCTTAAGTAAGTTATACTGAGGGAACAGTGTATGGTTAGGGTTAATAACTTGTTCAATTTGGGTTACAAATAATTCTGCGGGATGAATAATGGTATTGGCAAAATGCGATGTTTACAAGAGTATATATGTGAAACATAAGTATGAAAGCAGAAATCTAGGTAAGATTTGAAGCCCAGAAGGGCATTGGGGACTTGAGTGGGATACTTAGCTTTGAGTAATGTGCAGCACAGATGTCTCAGATAAATCAATATACACTGGCATCATACCTTGTACCTTGGATATTGAATGTTGAAGAGAACATCCAGTCAAAAACCGATAGTCGGCAGGATTAGGAAGGTAGTTGGTAGGTTTAGAAAAAAGAGTGAGTATAGGATTTGGACCAAAAGTTCTTTAGCAATAGAATTTAGTGTAGAGAGTGTATGTAAATGTAAGCACATGTGAAGAGTCAGTCACAATGATGAACTGGGGAAAAATATAGGAAATCAGATATCAATAGAGACATTAGGAAATCAAGCAAAGTATAAATTGTGTGATAGGGTTAGACATTTTCAACAGGTTTGAAGTTGAATATATAATCTTAGGAAGAAACAAATATGTAGTCAAAAATAGAATTGATATTTGAGAGCATTAGGCAACCTGGACATGGATGTTTTTAGTAATCCATGCTCACTTTCCATTTACGCTTTGGTACAATTGTAAGTGTGACCTATGCTTTTTGTGTCCAGAATATTTCTGTAATAAAATGTGTATGTAGATCAGGTGACAATCGTATTTCTTCCACCAATTCTGGGAGCAATATTTTGAAGACTTACAAATTAGTATGGGGGTACAAATAGGTGTACCCTGTTTCTATGAATATAGACATAATGCATGAATAGACCATACTGTGAATAAATAATATAACTGGATCCACTTTAAATAATGAATTGAATAAATATCTGAAAATTTATAAGAAATTTTATATTGATATGCAATCATTCATTCCAACCAGTTATATATCTAACGATCATCTTAGGGTTACGGTTTATCATGAAGGGTGTGTGAGTTTTGGTTCAAAATTGATTATGGAAATAGAAAATAATATATTTGGAAAAAAGTCTCATGAATAGACCAGTCAAGAGACATAGAGGAATACATGTGTTCTGGAGCAGGAAGTGATTGAAAGTGAAACAAATGCCTATAAATTTGCTAACTAGTGAATAAAATATATATACTATGATGTGCATAAACTGATGAAATAGTAATGTACCAGTGTGGAATAAAAATTAACGTCAAAATACACATCATGTCCCATAGGAACCTACATGCATTAATGTTAAACTGGGTCAGTTAATGTACACATATTAGGATTTGTATGCACCTTTTACTGAAGTTAGTTTTCAGTCCTAGGAAACAAATATGTATTTCGGGTGGATGAATATTTCTAAGAATAATCTTGTGAAAAGTTGATTATTAATCCACATACATGAACATGAATGAATTTAGGGAGTGTATATAAGACACATATATTTCATATTTTTAAAAATATGGAGAGTATATATATATATATATATATATATATATATATATATATATACACACACACACACACACACACACACAAACACAGACATTAAAAAGTAGCAATATATATGCCAATCAAAATTCATCATGAAATATATATCATAAAGATGCAAAAACATTCATTTTAGTGAACATGGGTTTATGTATAATGTTGTTCCACTGGGAAGCTCACCCATAGGTTGAATTTTCAGTTCCAACAGCGTTTAGGAGGAGTGATCACTTCTCACAGTTTGTATCTGCTAAGTCATATATCTTACAAGGATGTACGTGTGATACCTTGTAGGATTCTATTTGTGCATATAAAAATACATGTGCTGAATAGGCTCCAGAGAATGGGAGACCGTAATTCACATATTTGTTAACTTTAAAACACATCGAGAACTATTTCAATTAAATATTGAATAGATTTATAACACCTACCCTTTATCATGCAAAAGGCAAGTCCAACTCTGAACTGCAAGTATTTATGTACTGTTTGGGTTACTTTCTTCCATCATATTAGGATTTGTAGTCAGAGTCTAGTAGAATATGGGTTAGTGTCAGGGATTCAGAATTTCAAATGGAAAAAAGGAAAATTAATCTTCCAACTCTCATCCAGAACAATGCCTTGTCATTACCTTCGCCCCAAGGAAGACACAATTAGAGTAGAAGAGTTACAAAATCTGTGATTACATTTCTGGAATCGAAAATGCTCAGGAGTGCACAAACTTGGAGGTGGTATAGGAGTTTCCAAAAGTAAGGACAGGGTACACACTCCACAAACATGAAGCTCTGCTTGCCTAAAACTTTTTGAGAAACTGCCAGTGAAGTTGGGCACTGAAATATAGGTTGTTGTCAGGAGTTAAGCTTCCTTTGTAGTGAGACCCTCAAAGCTGGGTCTTCATCTATGTGACCTGGAGGACATCGTTTCCTATTTTCCAATGAACACGAGGCAGCAGTGCTCAATTCTCTCTTTGTAGGTAAACTGTGTCTCCCTGTGTGGACTGTGAAACAATTTGGTCATCCTCCACTTTTCGTGGTGTTTCTTGCTGCTGCACTTGGAGTTTGGTTCATGCTTCACAAAATACAAGGAGTTCAACTGGGAAACAGTGCTTGAGGTATTTCTGTCACGTGTGGTGGGTCAGGGTCTGCAAGAAAATTCACCAACCAGGCTTCTATCTCTCAAAGATTGCCCCCTTGTCCATAGCAACCTGATTCTGAACATTGCCCTGAAACTACGCCATATAACAAGATGCCTTTACATATAAGGGTCTGATGTCTGCACTCTGTCAGTTACAAGCCATTTGGAAGCCAATGGCAGATCCAAATGGCCCCACCATGATGTTTTATCACACACCTGTCCACCACTGCTCTAGGCCCACTACTCAGCAGGCTCCAAAATACTGGCATCTCTGTTCTAAACAATTTTCATGAAACCCTGTCAATCAAGGCACTGTCTGGTACACTCATGGTAAGCAACAGGACATCGAAAGTTTCTGCAGTTCCACCTGGTCATGGAAAATTCAAAAATTTCGTGGTATTTATCTAGCCATTTTTCAAGGATGACTTTGGATGCACAATTATTCAGGAACCATTAAATGTTGAGAAAGTTCATTTCAAAGAAAATTCTAGAGAACTCTCACAGGCAAGGCTTTCCAAAGAGTGGACAAAAGGTCACTTGAAGCCAGGACCATTGAGATCTACAATGTGAGGTCCTATGTCTTTTGACTCTCAAATATGGCTGCCAAGTCTTTCAGAATAAAATCATGTGATATCCAGGCTGAGATTCCCAGTTCTTTGTGGAAAGCCACCCTGGTCCTAGATCTCAGGTTCCAAGGGCGACTCTCATGTGTGGCCTCCTAAAATCCCAACACAATTCATGGCAATTCTTCTCTGAGATCAGTTTCAGATCTCAGTCTCTAAGTGGAAACACACCAGAGTTCAAGCCCAGTTGACCCAGTCATCTCTTTCAACCGCCACACCAATGACCAGAATTAAAACCAAAACACTCCCACATGGCCCTCATTTTCTTCCATATAGACACTCATCATAACCTTGGCTGGAAGTTTTTATGAGGCACACAGCCCAAGACAAAGTCAAAATAAGTTCCCTTGCCCTTCATTTGTCTAAAGTCAGTGTTTCCTGGACAACGTTCCTGTGAACCAGGACTGATCAAAGAGGTCTGCCATTAATACTGTTCTGCTTTTCCAATTTGAGGCATACAGACTGTCGGGTATAGTTTCTTTATGTGATTTGCAGTCATGAGAAAACCCAAGCACCTATGGGCTAGCCTCTGCATGGCTTGAAGAACTCAGTTGACCCAAAGATCCCTGTTATCACTTGATGGAGATCAGGAACCTTACAGAGGAAGGCAAGAGACTTCATCACAATGACTTCTCTTTTGGCCATTTTGGATTTGGATGCACACATGGGATCTTTCTTTAGATCCATCAGGTGCTGAGAATCTAAGCGATAATCTCACACTGCACTAAGAGGCTGATTCAGACATATCCCTTTGCAAAGCAATTAAGCCAGGAGCCACAGGTGATGCCCATTTATTTCCATTTGAAAACTGTTTTTTTCAGGCTTTGGAAATGTGTGGCTTTAGGCAAAGTCCTTCCTTTCATTCAGGGCAACAGAACAATAGGTAAGCAAAATACCAAAGCAGATTTTCTCCACTGAGACTTTCCTGGTCACACTGATATCTGAGTTTTCTGAGATATTCACCATTCTCTTCAGCTATCCAGTACATGGCCATGTCCCAGATTGTGGAGGAGATACATATCTTGAACACAAAACCATGAGCCTATGGGAGAGTGACCAGATTCAGGAAGATATCAGGAATGTAGGAAGGTAATAGGTGTTGCCCATCCATAAGGTAACCTGCAGTCCATTCATAAATTGGACAGGATGAATTCTGCAAAGAATTCTACTAGACAGGACACATCTATTGATGCATTCTCTTTTCTATTGTCTACAACCACAAATACAGTGGGATACCCAGACATAGAAACACTCACTTTCTCAAAGGACTTAATAGAAACAGTCCACTCCAAACCAAACAAACCGACTTTCCTACATTTTCTCAAAACTTGAGACAAAAATCACAAACACACAAACACACACACACACACCCACAAAGGCACCTTCTTTCCCCAAATAGGTCTGTGACTATCCGGAGCGTCCTCTGACTGGTGGGCCATACTATGTTTCCCCGAAATGGGCTGTCCTATGTCAGATCTGGTCTTCTTGGCCAAAACTGTGAAGTTATCAGGAGCCAGCGGTGAGCCACTGCCTGTTTTCTCAGGTAAAGCCCCTATTCAGAGCTTTCCTGGCATTTGTCCATCTTCAATTTAGTAGTTGCCAAGAAAGACTTACTCTATCCTTCTTAAATCCAAAAATTTGAGACCACTGGGACTTAGACTGGGACTGCTTCAGGGTGCCTGGCTTCCTGGATTCCAAGTTCAGAGTGTTCCATCAACAAGAAAGTGACATGGGTCACTTCGTCTAGAACTGAATGAGGTCACTGCCTTGGCAACCACTTTGTCCTAACAGTTGCTTCCAAGGGTCCATGAGATGGATCCTGCCCCTACTTCCTATGACACTTTCACAAGTTAGAATGGAATATCAACCATAGGCACCCGGGAACAGCTCTCCACACAAGCCTGGTTTGGTCCATCTTCTCTACATTAACAAGAGAGAGACTGCTTCAGACACACCCCTTCATCCTGACCTGTTTGTTTTTTTTTTTTGTCATGAAAGATGACTTTCGCACTCTCAGGTCCATCATAGCTGCCTACATCTTCTTTAGGGATCATTTCTGCATGGACCTTTGAAGTTCTCCGGAAGTTGAAGATCTCCTACATTCCTGTATTGTAAGACCAACTCTGTCCCTGCTCTTCTGTAAAGTTAGATTGAGGGAACAGTGTTTGGTTACAGTTAATAACATGTTTGATTTGGGTTAGGATCATTCTGCTGGATGAATAATGGTATTGGGAACCTGCAATATTTATAAGATTATATAGGTGAAATATATGAATGAAAACAGAAATCTCGGTAACATTTGAAGCCCAGAAGGGCATTGGGTCCTTGATTGGGATACTTAGCTTTTAATTATGTTCTGCACAGATGTCTCAGATAAATCTATACACAATGGCATAAGATCTGATACCTTGGATGATTGAACCATTCAAAGAGGGAGAGTCGGTAGGATTAGGAAGATAGTTGGTAGGATTATAAAAAAGTGTGAGTATAGCATTTGGACAAATAGTTCTTTAGCAATAGGTTTTCAGGTAGACAGAAAATGTAAATGTCAGCATATGTGAAGAGTCAGTCACAGTGATGAACTGGGGAAAATATGTAGGAAAGCAGATATCAATAGAGACATTAGGAATTCAGGCAAAGTATAAAGTGAGTGATAGCAAAAGACATTTTCAACAGGCTTGAGATTGAATATATAATCTTAGGAAGTAACAAATATGTAGTCACCAATAGGATTGACATTTGAGAGCATTAGGCAACCTGGACATGGGTTATTTTCATAATCCATACTCACATTCCATTTAGGCTTTGGTACAATCGTAAGTGTGACTTTGCATTTTGTGGCCAGAATATTACTGTGATAAAACGTATATGTAGATCAGGTGACATGAGTATTTCTTGCACCATTTCTTGGAGTAACATTTTGAAGGGGTATAAATTAGTATTGGGGGTACATATAGGTGTACCATGTATGTATGAATATAGAGATAATGCATGAATAGACCATACTGCGAATAAATAATATAACTTGTTCCAACTTTAAATAATGGATTGAATTGATATCTGAAAATACACAGGAATCATATATTGATATACATATATTCATTCCAACCAGTAATACATCTAATGGTAATATTACGGTTGTGGTTTATCACCAAGAGTGTGTGAATTTTGCTTCAAATTTGATTATGGAAATCGAAAATAATGTGTTTGGAAAGAAATCTCATGAAATGACCACTCAAAAACAAGGAGGAATACATATGTTCTGAAGCAGGAAGTGATTGAATATGTTACAAATTTCTTTAAATTTGTGAACTTGTGGATGAAATGTATATTCTATAATGTATAAAAACTGCAGAAATAGTAATGTACCAGTGTTTAATAAAAATGAACGTCAAAATACACATCATGTTCCATAGGAATCTACTTGCATTGATGTTAAAGTGCGTCAGCTACTGTAAAAATATAAGGATTTGTTTGCACCATTCATTGAAGTAACTTTTTAGTACTAGAAAACAAATATGTATTTCAGGTGGATGAATATTTTTAAAATAATCTTATGAAAAGTTTAATATAAAACCACATACATGAACAAGAATGAATTTAGGGAGTGTATAATAGGACACATATATTTTATATTTTGAAAAATCTATAGAGTATATATATATATATATATATATATATATATATATATATACACACACACACACACACAAAACACACACAGAGACATTAAATAGTAGCAATATATATGCCAATTAAAATTCATTGTGAAATATATATCATCCACAGATCCAAAATATTAATTTTACTGAACATGGATTTATGTATAATGTTTTTCAACTAAGAAGCTCACTCATAGTCTGAATTTTCAGTTCCAAAAGCATTAATGAGGAGTGATCTCTTCTCACACTTTGTATCTGCCAAGTTAGCCACCTCTCAAGAATATACGTGTGATACCAGGTAGGATTCTATATGTGCATATAAAAATACATGTGCTGAATAGGCTACAGAAAAATGGAGACAGGAATTCACATATGTGTTAACTTTAAAAACACATGCAGAACTATTTCAACAAAAAATTGACAAGATTTATAACTCCTACCCTATATCATGCAAAAGGCAAACCAACTATCCACCATGCCTCCTCTGAAGTGCTAGTATTTCTATTCTGTTTGGGTTACTTTTCTCCATCATATTAGAATTAGTAGTCAGAGTCTAGTAGGGTATGGGTTAGTGTCAAAGATTCAGCATTTCGAATGGAAAATTGAACAATGAATCCAATGTGTATGTAAATATGTGCTACACAAAATTATTCCCACTCTCATCCAGAACAATGCCTTGACAATTCCTTCACCCCAAGTAAGACACAATTAGAGGAGAAGATTTAGAAAATCTGTGAATAAATTTGTGGAATGCAATATGCTCAGGAGCTCACAACCTTTGAAGTGGTAGAGTAGTTTCCAAAAGTATGGGACAGGGTAAAAACTCCACAAACATGGAGGTCTGCTGGCCTAGAGATTTCTAGAGAAACTGCCTGTGAGTTTGGGCACTTGAAAAATATGTTGTTGTCAGGAGCTTTAGCTTCCTTTCTAGGGAGACCATAAAAGCTTGGTCTGGATCTATGAGACCTGGAGGACATGGTTTCTTATTTCCCAATGTACATGAGGCAGCAGTGCTGAATTCTCTTTTTAGGTAAACTGTGGCCACTGGGGAATAAATGTGTGCCAGTGTGCACTGTGAAGCCATATGGTCATCTTCCATTTTCGTGGTGTTTCTTCCTGCTGCACTGGGTGTTTGGTATTTGCTTCACGAAATACAAAGAGTTCAACTGGGTCACAGTGCAAGAGGAAGTTCTGTCATGTATGGTTGGTCAGGTTTTGCAGGAGGATCCAAGAACTAGGATCCTATCCTACATATCTTGCCCCCTTGACCATAGCACCCTGATTCTGAACAATGTCCTGAAACCTCTCCAAATAACAACTTGCCTTTACATGGAAGGTTCTGCTGGCTGCACCATGTCAGTCACAAGGCATTTGAAACCAATGGAAGATACACATGGCCCCACCACAGATGTTTTATCACATACCTGCCCACCACTGCTCTAACCTACTACTCAACAGAGTCCAACTTACTGGCATCTCTGTTCTACACCATTTACATGAAACCCAGTCAATCAAGGCACTGTCTGGTATATTCATGATCAGCAACAGGACATCAAAAGGTTTTCCAGTGCCACCTGGTGATGGGAAATTCAAAAATTTCATGGTATTTATCTAGCCATTTTTCAAGGATGAAGTTGGAGGCACTGTGAGTTTCAATTCTTTCAGGAACCATTAAATGGTTAGGAAGCTCATTTCAATGAAATCTCTGGAGAACACTCACAGGTAAGGCTTCCCAAAGAGTGGCCAAAAGATCATATGTTGTTATGCCCATTTAGGTCTACAATGTGAGGTCCATATGAGTTTTGACTCTCAACTATGGGTGCCAAGTCTTTCAGAATAAAATTTGTGGTATCCTGGCTGAGAGGCTCAGTGCTCTGTGGAAAGCCACCCTGGGCCTAGAACTCAGTTTCCAAGGGCAATGCTCATGCCTGGCTTCCTAAAATCTCAACACTATTTATGGCAATACTTCTCTGAGGTCAGTTCCAGAACTCAGACTCTAAGGGAATCACACCAGAGTTCAAGAACATGTGGACCAAGTCATCTCTTCCAACCGCCACCCAAATGACCACAATTTAAACCAAAACACTCCAACGTGGCGCTCATCTTCTTCCATATAGACACTCACAATAACCTATGGCTGGAGTCTTCCATGAGGGGCACACCCCAAGACCGTGTACAAAATAAGCTCTCTTACACCTAATTTGCCTAAATTCAGGGTGGCCTGGACACCCTTTTGTGAACCAGGAGAGATTAAGTAGGCCTCCCGTTAATACTGCTCTGCTTCTTCAATTTGAGGCCAAATGACTGTGGGGTTTGGATTCTTTATGTGAATTGGAGTCTTGAGAAAACCCAAGCAAATATGGGCTAGCCTCTGCAGGGCTTTGAAGAACTCATTTGACCCAAAGGATCCCTAATCTGACTTGATGGAGGTCAGGAAAGTTACAGAGGAAGGCGAGAGACTTCATCCACAAGGACTGCTCTTTTGGCCATTTTGTTTTTGGATGTAAACATGGGATCTTTCTTTAGATCCATCAGGAGCTGAGAATCTAAGTCACAGCCTCACACAGGGTAAATAGGCTGATTCAGACACATCCTTTCCAAAGCAATTAAGCAAAGAGCCACAGGTAATGCCCATTCATTTCCATTTGAAAACTGTTTTCTTCAGGCTTCAAAAAGTGGTGGACTGAGGAAAAGACCTTCCTGACATTCAGGGCAACAGAAGAATAGGTAAACAAAAGGCCCCAAGCAGGGTTTCTCCACTGAGACTTTCCTGGTCACACTGATATCTGAGTTTTCTGAGATGCTCACCATTCCCTTCAGTACATGGTCATGTCACAGAGCTTCGAGGTTGTACATATCTTAAACAGAAAACCATGAACCTATTCTGGAGAGTGGCCAGAATTCAGGAATAAAACAGGAACTAAGGAAGATAGCAGGTGTTGCACATCAATAAGGCAAGCTGCAGTCCATTCATAAATAGGGCAGGATGAGTGCTGTGAAGCTTTCTACTAGACAGGACATATTCATTGATGCATTCTCTTTTCTAATGTCTACAACCACGGACACAGTGGGATACACAGACATAGAAATTCTCGCCTTGTCAAACGACTTACAAGAAACAGTTCACTCCAAACAAAACAAACTGCCTTTCATACCTATTCTCAGAACATGAGACAAAACCACAAACCCACACCCACACAACAAAGGCAGCTCCTTTCCCCAAGTAGGTCTGTGACTATCCGGAGTGTCCTCTGACTGGTGGGCCTTACTATGTTCCCTGGAAATAGCCTGTTCTGTCTCAGATCTGGTCTTTTTGGCCAACTCTGTGAAGTTGTCAGGAGCCAGCGGTGAGCCACTGCCTGCTTTCTCAGGAAAGGCCCCTCTTCATAGCTTTCCTTGCATTTGGCCATCCTTACATCAGTAGGTCCCAAGAAAGACTGAGTCTGTCCTTGGTAAATCAAAATAAGTTTGACCACTGGGACTGGGACTGGGACTGGCTCTGGGTGCCTGGCTTCCTGGATTCCAAGTTCAGAGAGTTCCATCACCAAGGAAGTTAGGTGTGGTCACTTCCTTTTGGAACTGAATGAGGTCACTGCCTTGGCAACAACTTTGTCTTAACAGTTGCTTCCAAGGTCACCATGAGAAGGATGCTGCTCCTACTTCCTGTGACACTTTAACAGGTCAGAGTGGTATGTCAACCATAGGCATGCAGGAGCAGCTCTCAACACATGCCTGCTTTGGTACACCTTCTCTACATTAAGAAGAGAGTGGCTGATTCAGACACATCCCTTCATCCTGAGCAGGTTGTTTGCCATGGAAGACTTTTGCTCTCTCAGGTCCTTCGTACTTGCCTACATCTTCTCCAGGGATCATTTCTGCGTGGACCTTTGAGGTTTTCAGCAGGTGGAAGATCCTCTATAATTCTGTATTTTAATACCAATTCTGTCCCTGCTCTTCTGTAAAATTAGATTGAGAGAACAGTGTATGGTTAGGATTAATAACAGGTTCGATTTGGTTTAGAAAGGAAACTACACGGTTGAGCAAACAGGGTCCTAACGTTAGCAATAATATGAGGATTTTTAATGGACCGGCCATGGCAGATAAAAGCGTAGTTAATCAGGTCACTATGTGAACCAAGACTCAAAGCACCCTTTTGGGGCCTCTGTCTCTCTTTGACGCTCTTCAAGTCGTTTTCTTAATTTACTCATAGATTCTTTTACAACTCCAGTATTGTCGGCATAAAAACAACATTCTTCCCTCAATGCAAGCAAAAAGGCACCTTTCTCTCATAAAGAGGAGGTCCAACACTCGCCTGCTTTGTAAAACAACTTCAGAAAGAGAGAGGTTAAAATTCCTGTAAAGCTGTGATGTCGGTTTTTAATGTCTTTAAACTTTGGCATATTTCTGCTTCTAATTGTGTCTTTGTTGTGTCTCATGGACTAGCCCACCCCTTCAGCAACTATTATTTCTAATAGGATGGCTAAAGTGAGGGATACAGGTTCCCAGTGGAACCGGGTTGTATGCCCCCCTAGTTGATCTTTAAATGAACCTAAGTCATGATAGAGAACTCTGGAAAACATCTGCATCATTACATAATTAATCACATATATTGACCATTTTATGAAAACATAAATAATGTTAAAGTGTATAGAATTATACTGTTGTAGGGACGGACAAGGAAAGGGACCTAAGATAGCACCAAACACAGGAAAAAAGTCTTATTTGGTTGCATCCGGATTTAGAGGGCATTGCTTCTGTTGTAATCAATTAATCCCCTGAAGCCCAAGTTTCGGTAGTTTTAGAATTTGTACCCAACATGTAAGGGAAGTGGCTCAGAAGTTCACAGTCTGTAGAAATTCACAGAAATCAGTTTTTGTTTTTGTTTTTGTTCCTCTGTTCTGGGCAAGTTAACTTTTCAAAGACACCTTGGAAAGGGAGAGATTTTTGTCTCTTTTTTTCTCCCTGCCAGCTGTCACCATGAAGCCCAATTGGTAACTTTTTTATCTTAGAAATCTAGCCATCTCTGTGAATCCCCAGCTCAAGTCCAGAGGCCTTGTTCACATATTTTGTGAAAATCTAGTAAGGCGGTGTCAAGCTTAGGGGTGGTGATTTTTTCAGCGAGTGGCCAAGTAGAACAGGGCAACACGAAAAGTGGAAGTTCATCTACATTGAACTCTTTCAGAGGGACTCTTTTGCTGAAAGACCTAATGTAAGCCTCGGTGAAGACTTCTGGAGAAGGTTATTTAAGACATATCTATGGACCTGGTACAGAGGGGGAAGACGGGGAAGGTGAGGCTGAGAGCAGCTCCGTGGATCTGAGAATGAGGAAGATGAGATGTAAAAGAATAATGGAAAAGGGGTTTGGGATTTTCCTAGAACAAAACTTGAGCAGTAGAACAGGTAGAGCAGAGGTGAAGATGGGAGTGAGTATTCCAAAAACCCTGTGAGGGACTTTAAATTCTTAGTAACCTGTTTTCAGTGATGACAAAGCAACTTTAAAGGCTATTTTTATTACATCTTGGATAGGGGTCTGAGGGCTCTTCTCAGCTGGTTTGAGCTTTGGTTTAGCTTCTTAGAGGACTTGGTGGGACCTAGTGCAGGCACAGTCAGAAAAAGAGAGGAGTGAGTGAGTGGAGGGGTACCTCGGTACCTGCTACCTCAGCAAGGGGGCAATGGTCTGAGAACTGGCGGACGTTTGGGTTTTTGATGTAGTAATTGGAGGGAAGAAATCAGGTTGCTGAGGTGGGAGTGACAGCAGAGAGTCTAGAGTAGAAGGCTGAGGGTGAGGAACTATTGGAGAAGCATAGTACAGGATGTGAGTGAAGGAGGGAAAAGGATTCCACATAGGGGAATTTTCCCCTTTTGAGCGCTTGCCAAAGTTAAAAATGTCACGCAGAATTTGAGGATCTAGAGAACCCTCTGGGGGCCATAGTTTTTGGTTGTCTAATTGGTTATATGGCCAATGCTGTGTACTGAATTTGATGAGGAGTTTGGGTTCCACCAGGCAGCCCCGGTATGCTCACATCCCCATGAATTACACAAGAAGTTGGCTTTCCCCCCACACAGCCATGGCTGTTTGTGGCTTTGATAGTCCGTCGGGCATATATAGTAATCTAGGCTAACCAACCTGAATCTGGCTCGCGTTTCCGTGCATCCATAATGTTTGTTTCAATTATCTATGGTATGGAAGGGATTTAATGGAACTTTAGTGGGATCCTCTTCATTGGGGTTATCTCAATAGGAAAGACCTATACCAAGCTGAAAAATGTCTGGGTGGAGAGATAGCCACCAGGTCCCTAAGGGGGCTGTATGCGAGATAGACCATACTTCTTGTCTAGTAGGATTTCAGATCAGCCTTCACTGCTGAACAGGCTGATGAGGGTTAGGAGTACTGGTGGCCAAGGGGAGAGTCTATAGTCTTGTCCACATAGCGAATACGCAATTTGAAATGGTTACCAGTTTTTTCCAGTTTCCAACCAGAGTCTGGACACAGCGAAGGCTTGAGATGAGAGGCATGGATCCAAAAAGTGATTCTGTCTACTTTTATGCCTGTAGGTGTTATAAGTAGCACCTGGTATGTTCCTTTCCAGCGGGGTTCTAGGGATAACACCTGATGTTGTCTTATGTTGACGAAGTCTCTTACTTGATATTGATGTGGAATCCCCTCGTCCCCAGGTTGGTAGGCAGTGGCCAGCTGTTTCCACAGTTATCACTGAGTTCTTTCAATGGCTTTAAGTCTGTCAAGCAAGGGGTGTGGAAGGGATTGTTAGGCCTTAGAGTTGGGGATTAGGTCCCTTACTGGATGATGGGCGTCATAGAGAATTTCATAGGGGGTGAGGTTACACAAAGAAACTGAGGGAGTATTTCTCGCATGAAACAGTGCATAAGGCAGGAGCATAGTCCAATCTTTTATGCCGGTCTCTAAGCTTAATTTTGTTAAGGTCTGTTTAATGGTTCTATTTATTTTTTCTACCTCTCCTGAGCTCTGGGGTATATAAGCATAATGTAACTTTCAATTAATCCACACCTGACTTACCTGGGCCATGAACACAAGTCCATTATTAGACCCTATTATCTTTGACAGACCGTATCTTGGAAAAATATCTTCCAGGATCTTCTTGAGAACCATTTGCGCCGTTTTTTTTTTTTTTTTTTCTGTGTGTGTGTGTGTGTGTGTGTGTGTGTGTGTGTGTGTAAGGCTTCAATCCATCCTGAGAATGTATCCACAAAGACTAGGAGATATTTAAGTCCATACCTTGCTGGCTTAATTTCAGTAATGTCCACTTCCCAGAATTGTCCTGGTCTGGTTCCTCGTAGGTGCTTTCGTCTAAGAAACTTGGAAGGGTAAGCATTAAACAATTGACTGACCCGACAGGCTTTTGTTACCAGTTCAATTATTTCCTTTCGCTGTGCGTCAGTTAGTGGAAAACTCTGTTCTTAATCCTACAGGAATGCCTGCAGTTTCTTTGAACCAAGGTGAGTGAGTTGATGTACATTTTTAACGTAGTGTAGGGCATTCTGTAATTGCAGGCTGAGCTCAGTAAAGTTGAGGCGTTCAATGTCAGTGTCCTTAGATGTTATCTAAAACTTCCTGGTACTTAGGGGTCCATTGGAATTGGGCATCTCCCTTTAACAGCGGGTATAAAGGAGCAGCTAAGGACTCAAACCCATTTATCCATAACCTGCAAAACCCAGCAATCCCAAGAAACTCTTAGTTGTCTGCTGTAAGATGGGCTTGGTATCTGCTCAATGGTTTGTTTTCTGGGCTCAGTGAGCCATCGTTTACCGCCCCTAAGGAAATAGTCGAGGAAGATTACTTCTTGCTGGCAAATTGGGCAATTTTGGCCGAAGCTCTATACCCGAGTTGAGCAAGCTCGGATAATAGTGCTTGGGTCCCAGTTCAGTTTTCCTTGGTGTTGGATGCCAGTAGCAGGTGATCCACATATTGAAGCTGGGTGAATTCGGGGTGTGTAGTTCTGAAATTGTTGAGATCTCTGTGAAGGGCTTCATCAAAGAGAGTGGGGGAGTTTTTGAACCCCTCTGCGAGTCTAGTCCAAGTTAGTTGACTAGACTTTCCGGTTTCTGGGTCTACCCACCCAAAAGCAAACAGCAACTGACTATCTTTATGCAGAGGCAAGCAAAAGAAAGCTTGTTTTAAGTCCAGAACAGTATACCATTTCTGCTCAGGGTTCAGAGTGCAAAGCAGATTGAACAGATTAGGTACCGTGGGGTAAATGTCCTGCACTCTGTTGTTGATCTCTCTTAGGTCTTTAACAGGGTGATAGTCCCTGGTTCCTGGCTTTTTCTTCTAATAGCAGGGGAGTGTTCCAGGCCAATTGACAGGGCCTTAGGACCCCTAAGGCCAGATATTTCTGAATATAGGGCCTTATCCCATCTTTAGCTTTTTATGCTTAGAAGATATTATTTGACATTGATTGGGGAGGCTGAGGTTTTTAAATCCACTGTTATTGGAGGTTGTTTCACGGCCAGGCCTAACACAGCAGTTTTTGCCCATGCATCTCGGTAATCTGTTATCCATTTCTGGGGTAGCTTGCCTGTTTGATCAGTCTTGGGGGGTGTGAAGAGTGGACGTTCATCTTCTACTAATATAGTGAAAGCCGTGACTATAGGAGTTTTTACTGAAGGATTTAGAAATTTCATTTGGGGGCCTTCAGGGTTAAAAGTTATTTTGGCCCAGAGCTTGGTGAGCAGATCTCTGCCCATCAATGGGTGCGGGCATTCTGGTATTACTAGGAAGGAGTGATGGATTTTTCCTTTCCCCAGGTCCATGGTCCTCTTAGAAATCTAAGCCCGATATTTACTGCCGTTAGCCCTTTGAACTACAGACCTTTTATTTGATAGACGGCCCAATGGGGCCTTAAGGGCTGAGTATACTGCTCCTGTATTCACTTCAAAGTTTACTGGGGTCCCCTACACTTCAAATCTTACCCTGAGCTAGGGGAAAGAATCTGAGCCCCAACTTTCTTAGTCATCCCCCAGAGTCAGAATGGCTGGCTGGCATGTCTGTCTCTTTATAGGGCACTCTTTGGCCCAGTGTCCTTTTTTTTTACAGTAGGCACATTGATCTGAGGCCAGGGTGGCCTGTGGCACGGGCCCAGGTATCGCTTCCTGTCACCTTATGTCTTAATTTCTGGCCTCTTTCTTGTTGTGACCAGGATCTTAGTCAATGCCTTAGTCTTTCTTTTGCTTCTCTCATCCTCCCTCTGCTCCCTTTCTTTTTCCCTGTTTCTCTCTTATAGTATACTTTTTCGGCTTCTCTGACTAAATCTCTCTTTTAACTTTTTTTTTTTAATATCCATGGCAGCTTCATCAATTAAGGCCATCGTGACAGATGCCTTTTGATCTGCTGCCTGAGGATCGAAAGGAGTATATCTCTTATATGCCTCCATAATTCTCTCTAGAAACATAGAGGAAGATTCATCAGGCCTTTAAATAATTTCTCTTACCATGGCCAAATTAGTTGGTCACCTAGCGGCCCCTTGGATACCCGCAATTAGAGCCTGGCAATAATTGGACAGATGCTCCCTATCTTCAAAGGTGTTGGGGTCCCAGTTGGGTTGGTTAAAGGGGAAGGCAGCTTTTATTATGTTGGGAAGTTGTGTTGGTCGCCCATCAGGTCCGAGGATATTTTTTTCTAGCTTCCAGGAGGTTTTTCTCTCATTCCTCTGTCATGAAGAGAGTCCCTAGGAGTTGTTGGCAGTCATTCCAAGTAGGCAGGTGTGAAAACGTTGGCGAGTTCTCTGAGTTTTTTTAGCCGGGCCAGCTTCCTCCAGGGAAGGAGGCGCTGTGTGTGTCATGGGACAGTCATCTGGAGGGCGCTGGCTTAATCGAATGGTGGAGAGGCTGAGTCAGCAGCAGGGGAATTACTTACAGGGTTTTGGGGGTTGGGGGACAAGGGCAGAGGATAAGGACGTGTAGAGTCTTGAGACTCAGGGAGAACAGAGGGTGGAGGTTGAGGAACAGAGAGTTTGAGAGATAGAATCATAGGGGAAGGAGTAGGAGTGGGTGCAGGGACAAGGAAAGGCTTCACCCATGGAGGAGGAGATTTGCAGAGGTCCTGACAAGTTAAGATATATGGCTATTGATCTGGATGTCTATGTGGCCCCGGCTGAAAGACAATATCTCAGACTTTTCAAATTAGTGCGAAGTAGAAACATCCTTCTAGAGGCCATCCGACTACAAAGGTGGGTTATTCTGAGACACAGAATCTGCCAGGTCTGGTGTTTTAATGAAAAAGAAAGATTGTGAGCCCTTAAGCAGACTTTGGTCCAGTGATTAAGGGTCAGGGACAGAGGCATTGAAGTGCTCTGTCCCATAATGAAATATACACAGACAGTGAAAGCAACAACACATGACACAGACAAGACAAGACAATAAAGACAGGCAATGGACGTCCAATACTGAGACCAGGACTGAGTAGCCGGCAAAATCTGATGGGCTGGCAATTCCGAATCTGAAAGAAAATATCACTGAGTCGAGGAGACTATGGTTCCTTGATTTCCCGAGTCCATCCCCCAGGGACATGGCCTGTGGCTCTGTGACATGTGTGTCAGCCACCGTGGGAGAGAGCTCACGCTCTTTACCAATAGCCATTTTGTCAAACCCTAACCTGAATCCTGAAACCAGAAAGAGGGGCCTTATTTACCCCCAGAGCATCCCGTTGGGGGTCTTTCATCTGCAGCTGCAGGATCTCGCTGGGGCCACCAGAAGTAAAGGTCGAGTGAGCATCGATGAAAGAGACCACCAAGAGACTGTCTAATGCAACAGCAAAGGGTTTATTGGGAGTCCGGCATGCAAGGGCTCAGAGCTCGCTTGAACAGAGCAGAGAGCCCTGAGAACAGCTTAAGAAGTGCTTATATATTTTCCTTGGAGAGGGCAGGGAGGGAAGTTTATTGATGGGTAAGGGCGAGTGGGCGGTTTGCGTGCAAATGGTTGATGGAGTACATTCTGCAGTTTGGCAGTTGGGGGCAGCACATTCTGGGAACAAGAAGAGCAAACAGTTCTCAAGATTTCAACAGTGTTTTATTAAGCATACAGAAAAACAGGAAGTGACAAGTACCTATTTTATTAACCTTTCAATATAAGTATGAAAACAGAAATCTAGGTTAGATTTGAAGCCCAGAAGCTCATTTGGCCCTTGATTGGTATACTTAGCTTTGAATTATGTTCCGTAGAGATGTCCCAGAAATATGGATATACAATGACACAGGACCTTGTACCTTCTCAGAGGTCAGTTCCAAAACACAGTCTCTAAGGGGAATCACACCAAAGTTCAAGACAAGATGGACTCAATTATCTCTACCAACCACCACACAAATGACCACAATTAAAACCAAAACACTCCCAAATGGCACTCATCTTCTTCCAAATAGACACTCATCATAACTTCTGGCAGGAGGATTCCATGAGAGGCGCAGCACAAGACAGTGTCCCAAATAATCTCCCTTTCCCCTCATTTGCCAAAAGTCAGAGTGGCCTGGACACCCTTCCTGTGAACCAGGAGTGATCAAATATGCCTGCCATTAATACAGCTCTGTTCTTCAATTTGAGGCCTACTGACGGTGGGGTTTAGATTCTTTATTTGAACTGGATTCATAAGAAAACCCAAGAACCTATGGGCTAGCATCTGCAAGGCTTTGAAGAACTCAATTGACCCAATGGATCCCTTTTCTCACTTGATTGAGGTCAGGAACCTTACAGAGGAATGCGAGAGACTTCATCAACAATGACTGATTTTTTGGCCATTTTGATTTTGGATCCACACATGGGATCTTTCTTTAGATCCATCAGGTGCTGATAATCTAAGCCACAGGCTCACACAGAGCCAAGAGGCTGATTCAGACACATCCCTTTACAATGCATTTAAGCAAAGAACCACAGGTGATGCCCATTCATTTCCGTTTGAAAACTGTTTTCTTCAGGCTTCACAAAAGCGTGGCCTGAGGCAAAGACCTTCCTGACATTCAGGGCAACAGAACAATAGGTAATCAAAAGGCCCTTCGCAGGGTTTCTCTACTGAGACTTTCTGGTTCACAGTGATATCTGACTTTTCTGAGATGCTTGCCATTCTCTTCAGCTATCCAGTACATGTCCATGTCACAGTGCTTGGAGGTGGTACATATCGTGCATGCAAATGCATGAACCTATTCTGGAGAGTGGCTAGATTTCAGGAAGAAAACAGGAACTTAGGAAAATAGCAGGTGTTGCCCATCGATAAGGCAAGCCCTAGTGCATTCATAAATTGGGCAGGATGAATGCTGGGAAGCTTTCTACTTGACAGGAAACATCCATTGATGCATTCTCTTTTCTAATGTCTACAAGCACGGACACAGTGGGATACACAGACATAGAAACACTCGCCTTGTGAAACAACTTACTAGAAACAGTTCACTCCAAACCAAACAAACCGACTTTCCTGCCTATTCTCAGAACATGAGACAAAACCACAAACACACATCCACACCCACAAAGGCACCTCCTTCCCCAAGTAGGTCTCTCACTCTCCAGAGTATCCTCTTACTGCTGGGCCATACTATGTTCCCCCGATATGGCGTTTCCTGTCTCAGATCTGGTCTCCTTGTCCAACTCTGTGAAGTGGTCAGGAGCCAGCTGTGAGCCACTACCTACTTTTTCAGGAAAGGCCCCTCTTCAGAGAACTCCTGGCATTTGGCCATCCTCACATCAGTAGGTACCAAGAAAGACTGACTCTGTCCTTGCTAAATCGAAGCAAGTGAGACACTGGGACTGGGACTGAGACTGACTCTGTGTGCCTGGCTTCCTGGATCCCAAATTCAGAGAGTTCCATTACCAAGGGATTGAAGTGAGGTCACATCCTTCAGGAACTGAATGAGGTCACTGCCTTGGCAACCACTTTGTCCAAACAGTTGCTTTCAAGCGTACCATGAGAAGGAGGCTTACCCTATTTTCTGTAGCACTTTCACAAATTAGAATGGTATATCAACCATAGGCACCAAGGAACCACTCTCCACACAGGCCTGATTTGGTCCATCTTCTTTATATTTGGAAGAGAGCCTTTAGTCCAGGGAGCACTGCAGTGAACCTCTGCACTAAAACTATTAGCAAGCACCTGATGGAGGACGCCTCCATAGGTAAGTGGCTCCTTTATAACATCTGATATCTGGTTAAGGGAGATCTCTTCTGATGACAGAGATGTGGCACGGGGAGGCTCACATATACTTCTGTCCAGGACAGTAACGAGAATCTTTCTGTCCTCTGTTCTGTTCTGTAGGGAATTCCTCTGGAACTGTAGAGAGGTGCCGACGGGCACGCATGCGCTCCTACCCTGGAGCTTTAGCAAGATGTTGCACTCTTGCCCTGTTTCTGTGTTTAGGCGCTGGGTTTCTGTTTTTTTGTGTTCTGTGTTCTATTTTTTGGTTTTTTGTTTGTTTGTTTTTGTTCGTTTTGTTGTGTGATATTGGTGGTAAAAACTTAAGTATATTGGACATGAAAATCAGAAATAAAGAGATTAAGCCTGACACCCCTTTGGACTGTGTTTTAAGGAACTGCAATGAACTTTATTCCCCATTGTAAAGCAGGATGATAGAAGCCCCTAGCTGGCTGCCTGGAGCACACCCATTGCAGAGGGCTATGCCTGCTGGGGACCTAAGAACTGAGTATCTCCCAGGTTAACAAGTGAAACTCCTTTAAAACCCCTTGTCCCTCCAGATAAAGAGAGTCACAACTTTGGCAGAGTCCCCTGTGTTTCTCCTTTGTTAGCCAAGCAATAAAACTCCTTTTTTCTTTTTCTCAAAACCCAGTCCTCATTATTAAATTTGTATTAATTGGCTTCAAGGTCAGGAACCAAACTTTAAGTTACAAATCTTGTACCCCCCCTCCGCCCCGGAACTTTGTGAGAGCTATCTACTGAAATGTTAGGAGATAGAGCATGCTTGATGTGGAACTGAATCAGAGGAGCTAATCCTGTATGTAAAAGGGGAAACTGAGGGACTCCCAGCAGCTGCCAAAGCCCTGTTGATTCAGGGAATTACCTCCTTCCTTCCCTGCACTGTAAGGATTATGCCACCTCTGTCTTGTTAAAAAAAGAGAAAAAGAAAAAGGTGACACTAAATGCAGTAAAGTCACCATGGAGACACTTTATTTTACATTTCAGGTTGCCCTTCTGTGAAAACATCTGGTCCCCTTGTGGGGACATCTATGGTGCCACTGCTGTAGGAGATTTTTCTCTTATCTGCTCTGGTTTAAAGGGTTCTGTCTGACAGCCATAGTCTGGACCTCCTTTCTGTCTGTATTGTGTCTTAGTTTCTGGCCCTTTAAGACATCTGCAATAATGTGTTGATATTATAAATTGTTTTTGGGGAATGATCTTAGCTGAATGTGTGTCTAAATGATGATGTTTTATTTTAACAATCTGGTAACTGAATGGGTTTTTGAAGCATTGCACAATCTTGGAGTAAAAAGTCGGGTTTAGGTAATTGTTTAGTTTATGATTTCAGATAATTCATGCCAGAGAACTTAAATACTTAGGATGGATAACTGAAGAACTCTACTTCCAAGTTGGCAAGAAACTTCCCAATCATACGGTCTTTTTTTTTTTTTCACCAATTTTGAATTGGGTAGCCTGGGAAAATGTCACTGTGTGTACCAGTGCATTAATTTGGACATAAATAGTAAATCATAGTATGGTGTCTGTTGACAAAACAAGATGTAAAGATATAAAATTTTGTGAATTGTATCTTAAACTTGTATCATAATTTTCAACATCTGAACCTGAAAATTATGGTTAAAATGCCTTAGTACTGAGATGTCTGTTCAGAATAGCAGTTTTTTTGCTGCTCCTTCCAGACCTCAGCCATGACTTATGTTGAAATGCAAATGAAAGAAGCCTGCAAGCTTTGTAGGAGAGTGATTTGAGGTCTAAGGGAAAAAAAGGTAAATTGTATGTTATTTACTAATTACTGGCAAGTCATTTTTTCTAGGACTCTTATTTTTTTTCTTAGATACTTTATGTTTTTTGACCTCATGATTTTGAGCATACAGACCTAGGTTAATGTTTTTCTGATCAGTTCTATCTTTGACCAACTGTGGACTTTTTGAAACATTGCAATAAAGATTTCAACTACGAAAAGCTACAAGGCCTTTACTATTATTATGTGTGCACAAATTGTTATGTGTTGTATGTCTATATATACATATATCCGTATATCATATATATGATACACAAATTAACATATATAAGGAGCGCTCATAAAAAAATAGCGCTCGTAAAAACAAATTTTAAAAAAGTGGATCCAAAGATCTTTAATTCACGTGATTTAAATGTTTCAATTTAAATTGGATAAAGAGATAAAAACAAATGTCTTTAAATTTAAGCTTACAAAGTTTTCTAGGTGTTCAAACATCTAACAAAATATTAACATCTACAAAATGTCTAATATGCCTTGGCTCTAGTACCTTTCCTTCTACATAAAAATGGTTTACACTTTTCAATACATTTCTCTAACTTTTTGATAAATAAGTAAAGTAAATTTGATATGGGATTACTCATTCATGAGTACTTTTGTTAGATATCTGATTGATTTACTAAGATCTGTATTTTTTTTAGTAAACTCTGTATAAGATTGTAAAAATCAGTCATGTGTTAATGAGACAAAAATTTCTTAAAACATAAGTTTACCCATAACATTGAGTTTATTAAGATTTATGTTTTCTAGAGCAAGCAACCATAAAAATTAAACAACTGATTAAATAAAATCTGTTATTTTAGAGCACTGTACTGCCATTTCTTTAAAAGCCAAACTTGATTAATGTAGAAACATAAATGTAATTGTTATGCTATTAATGTTTTCATATCTTACAGGTATGGAAGTCTGTAAGGTAGAAACGTTTAAAGAGTATTATATCAAGCTGGTGCTCTCAAGTTGTGTGGTAAAAAATATATTGTGGATTTATTTACCTGTTATCAATAAGATATGTAAATTTTTATGTTACTTTTTACATTGGGGAACAATTTAAATGTATTTTTAAGTTAATTAGAGCCTAATCTTTGTAAAGGTTAAAAACTTTCAGCCTTTCTTTAATTCATGTTTTAAATGTGATATCATATGGTGTTAGCTAATGTTCATGTGACCTCAAACAATTTATTTAAACATTGTCAAATGATATTTAAAAATAAAGATCAGCTTTAGAACTAAAATAGTTAAGATTTATAAAGAGCCCTGCCTTTCCTGAGATAAGGCTGTGTGTCCCATCTTACTACATGTGAGAATGACTATGAAACGATTAGGTCAGATAATATTTCTTTAAAGTTATGTTAAAAAGTTTTTTTTTATTGTCAATATTCCTAGGATCTCAAACAGGGGATATAATGTATAACTCAGCCAAAAAATTCAGGGAAGATATTACACGAACTAAGTATTTTTACTTTTGTTAATTTTAGTTTGAAATTTTCTTATAAGTGATCTAAAGATTCCCTGTTAGTGTTTTACAAATGCTTTGCTATAAGAACACAACATGGGTTTATTCAAGATAATAAGTCATCAACTACAATACAGACAGAATAATACAGATCCCAATTAATAAAAAGGTAATTATAAAGTTATAGACATTAAAGCCCAGTACTCTTAATGTAAGGCTGTTAAAATTTATTTGCTGGATTTTTAAGATTAGGATTTAAAATGAATGTTAAATGAAAAGGGCCAAGAAAACCAATATTTGGCTCTTGCCCTCTGAGTCAGTCTGAATCCAGGGAACAGGGGACTTCTCTAAAGAGCTTTGCAACTCTGGGCCACATAACCTCCTGATCAGGGAGATTAATGAGACCACTGGAGAACAGAAAGCCAATCAGTGCATTTGTTACAAAGAGGAGAGTCATCAGAGAAAGGAGACATCCCTGATGCTTCTGAGGGAAGCCAAATGGTCAAGCAAGACCTGGACCCACCTAGCGCAAATGGCACTAGCAGAACTGAGAATCTCCTCTCAAGTTTCCCCAGAATTGATTCCCACAAAAGCTCAGCTGACTGTTAACAATAGATAGAAACAAAAGTCAGTTTGACTGCTTCATCTTAAACACTTAGCAAAGACAGTTAAGACCAAAATACAGCCACTCCTGGGCATTTTAAATAATAATAATAATAATAATAATAATAATAATAATAATAATAAAATTTTAAGGTATGCACTTTATCTTATCCTCCCAAAATAAGTAAGACTGGAGCCTACAAAGAAGGATTCTCACACAGGAATGCCTAATACTTATAAAAAGAGACTATCAAGAAGAGCTGCCACAGGCAGAAGTTTTCAGTTTAAGACCTACAGATATTCCTAACCTACACAGGTAGGCTTGGTGTTTGCTAGTACGATTATCCAGCCCTGAGTAACAGAATTAAAGGTTTCTCTATTAGACGCAGAGGTCATACTAGTAAAAGGATTTTTACAAGATCAGATGACATTAAATTATTAAACTGTGTCTTATTGGGAGGGCCAACTGTAACACTTAAAGTTAAATATTAAGTTGACAGTCCTGATAATTGGGGATATTAAAGACTGGTGAGGGAATTTCTATACAGTGACATGTTCCAGCTGCTGCAACATTTATTCAGTACTCATGGATTTTGTTTCACCCATAGAAGAATCCATTCACAGATGACTTTACAACCTGTTCTTCCCCAACCTGACTTCAAACCGAACTGACTTCTAAAGGGCAACTCATGTCTCTCAACTGACTTCTAATAGTCAACTCATGTCCCTCACGACGAGCCCACTCACGTCACCCTGTCTCAGGAGAGAAGAAGAAAAAATTAGTGATGCCACTCTTTTTACAACAATGGAGAGAAAGATAAATAGACTATCAATATAAATAATTAATTAAGTCAGGTAAAATCAGGGAGATCGGTTTTGGGTGAGTTGCAAAATTTTGGAGACTCTTATCTGAGGGATAAAAATTTCCTCAGTGTTCTTCCCATAATCTATCAAAGATTTGAAAGGGACACAGAGAAAAGGGGGAAATTGTAGACCCAACCTGATCTTTTATTAAAATTGGGAGCCATCATGCCACAAAGCCATGAAAAGATAATTTTGGCTTTACCATAAATTACTTCAAATTCTGAACCTGCGTGGAATGCCTGCCCACGTCTTGAACTCACGCATGCCCAGCTCTCTGACCAGATAGCAGCCCTCTCTGAAACTTTAGTGACACATCATAAATATTTGCCTTCTCTGGCCAGACAACAACCCTCTCTGAGGCTCTAATGGTCCTCATGAATTCTGATGTAGGGACAGCAAAAAAATTGTAAACTACCTTTAATGTGATGTTTATCAGAGTTCTGTTATCTGTAACCCCCCTTTTGTGTAACTTTCTGGGCTATAAAACTGGGCTGTAGGAAAGCTGGGGATGCTGTCTTGTTCCCACCATTTTGGGAGGGAGAGGCAGCACGGCCGGTGGAAATAATAAGCTTAATTTTATTTGATTTTAATTTGAGTCAGTGGTCTTTTCTAGCGTCCTGGTCTAACAGGTAAACACTCCAAAGACGTGGAGCTCTGCCGGCCTAAAGACTTCTTGAGAAACTTCCTCTGAGGTTGGGCACTTGATATATATGTTGTTGTAAGGAGATTTAGCTTCCTTTCTAGTGACACCATAAAAGCTGGGTCTGCATCTACATGACCTGGAGGACATGGTTTTTTGTATTCTAATGAACATGAGGCAGCAGTGCTGAATTTTGTATTTATAGGTAAACTGTGGCCACTTGGTGCTCAGTGTTACCCCGTGTGAACTGTGAAGCCATTTGGTCATCCTCCACTTTTCGTGGTGTTTCTTGCTGCTGCACTGGGAGTTTGGTATTTGCTTCATGAAATACAACGAGTTCAACTGGGACCCAGTATTGGAGGGAGTTCTGTCACTTGTGGTGACAGAGAATGCACCAACCAGGCTTCTATCTCACAAAGCTTGCCAATTTGTCCATAGAAATCTGACTCTGAACTTTGCCCAGAAACCTCTCCATGTAACAAGAAGGGTCTGCTGGCTGCACCATATCAGTCACAAGCCATTTTGAAGGCAATGGAAAATCCTCCTGGCCACACCACAGATGTATTATCACACACCTGCCCACCACTGCAATAGGCCCACTACTCAGCAGGGTCCAACTTACTGGCATCTTTGTTCTACACCATTTTCATGAAACCCCGTCAATCATGGCATTCTCTTGTACACTCATGATCAGGAAAAAGACATCCAAAGGTTCTCCAGTGCCACCTGGTTAAGGGAATTTCAAAAATTTTATTGTATTTATTTAGCCATTTTTCATGGATGAAGTTGGAGGCATTGTGGGTTTCAGTTCATTCAGGAACCATTAAATGGTGAGGAAACTCATTTCAATGAAATCTCTGGAGAAATCTCACAGGCAAGTCATCCCATAGAGTGGTCAAAAGGTCACATGAAGCCAGGCCCATTGAGGTCTTCAATGTGACGTCCATGGGTGTTCTGACTGTCAACTATGGCTGCCACATCTTTCAGAATAAAATCATGTGATATCTTAGCTGAGATTCCAAGGCTCTGTGGAAAGTCACCCTTCTTTTTTGATCTCAGTTTCCAAGGGGAAATCCAATGTGTGGCCTCCTAAAATCTGAACACAGTTCATGGCAATATTTCTCTGAGATCAGTTCCAGAACTCAGACTCTAAGGGGAATCACACCAGAGTTCAAGCCCAGGTAGACCCTGTCATCACTTCCAAGCACTACACAAATGACCACAATTAAAACCAAAACACTCCCACAAGGCCCTCATCTTCTTCCATATAGACACTCATCATAACCTGTGGCTGGAGGTTTCCATGAGGGGCTCAGCCCAAGACAGTGTACAAAATAAACTCCCTTGCCCATAATTTGCCTAAAGTCAGGGTTGCCTGGATACCCTTCCTGAGAACCAGGAGTGATCAAATAAGCCTGCCATAAATACTGCTCTGCTTCTCCAATTTGAGGCCTACTGACTCTCGGGTATAGACTCTTTATGTGAATTGGAATCATGAGAAAACCCAAGCACATATGGGCTATCATCTGCAGTGTTTTGAGAACTCATTTGACACAAAGGATCTCTATTTTCACTTGATGGAGGTTAGGAACGTTACAGAGGAAGGCGAGAGACTTCGTCCACAATGACTGCTTTTTTGGCCATTTTGGTTTTGGAAGCACACGTGGGAACTTTCTTTAGATCCATCAGGTGCTGAGAATCTATGCAACAGCCTCACACATGGCCAAGAGTCTGATGCAGACACATTCCTTTCCAAAGCAATTAAGCAAAGAGCAACAGATGATGCCCATTAATTCCCCTTGAAAACCGTTTCCTTCAGGCTTCACAAAGGAGTGGCCTGAGGCAAAGACCTTTCTGACATTCAGGGCAACAGAACAATAGATAAGCAAATGGCCCATTGCAGGGTTTCTGGAATGATATCTGAGTTTTCTGAGATGATCCCATTCCCTTCAGCTATCCAGTACATGGCCATGTCACAGAGCTTGGAGGTGGTACATATCGTGGACACAAAACCCTGAACCTATTCTGGAGAGTGGCCAGAATTCAAGAAGACATACAGGAACTTAGGAAGATAGTAGTTGTTTCCCATCCATTAGGAAAGCCACAGTCCATTCATAAATTGGGCAGGATGAATGCTGTGAAGTTTTCTACTAGACAGGACACATCCATTGATGCATTCTCTTTTCTAATGTCTACAACCACGGACACAGTGGGATAAACAGACATAGAAACACTCGCATTGTCAAAAGACTTACTAGAAACAGTCCACTCCAAATCAAACAAACCGACTTTCCTATATATTCTAAGATCATGAGACAAAACCACAAACTCACACGCACACCCACAAAGTCAACTCCTTCCCCCAAGTAGGTCTGTGACTATCCGGAGTGTCCTCTGACTGATGGGACATACTACGTTTCCCCGAAATGGGCTGTCCTATGTCACATCTGGTCTCCTTGGCCAACACTGTGAAGTTGTCAGGTGCCAGTAGTGAGACACTACCTGCTTTCTCAGGAAAGGCCCCTCTTCAGAGCTCTCCTGGAATTTGGCTATCCTCACATCAGTAGTTACACAGAAAGACCGATTCTGTCCTTGGTAAATCCAAACATGTGTGGCCACTGGGACTGGGACTGGGAATGACTCTGGGTACCTGGCTTCCTGGATCCCAAGTTCAGAGAGTTCCATCACCAAGAAAGTTATATAGGTCACTTCCTTCAGGAACTGAATGAGGTCACTGCCTTGGCAACATCTTTGTCCTAACAGTTGCTTCCAAGTGTCCCAATAGATGGAGGCTGCCCCTACTTCCTGTGACACTTTCACAAGTAAGAATGGTATATCAAACATAGGCACCCGTAAACAGCTCTCCACACAAGCCTGGTTTGGTCCATCTTCTCTACATTAAGAAGAGAGAGACTGCTTCAGACACACCCCTTCATCCTGACCTGTTTTTTTTTTTTTTTTTTTGTCATGAAAGATGACTTTCGCTCTCTCAGGTCCTTCATAGCTTTCTATATCTTCCCCAGGGTTCACTTCTGCATGGACCTTTGAGGTACTCAGCAGGTGGAAGATCTCTTACATTTCTATATAAGAACAACTTTGTCCTTGCTTTTCTGTAAAGTTAGGTTGAGGAAACAAAGTATGGTTAGGATTAATAACATGATTGATTTGGGTTAGGAATCATTCTGCTGCATGAATAATGGTATTGGGAACCTGCAATATTTATAAGGATATATAGAGGTGAAATATATGTATGAAAACACAAATCTAGGTAAGATTTGAAGCCCAAAAGGGCATTGGATCCTTGATTGGGATACTTTACTCTGAATTATGTTGTGCACATGTGTCTCAGATAAATCTATACATAATGGCATAGGACCTTGTACCTTGGATAATTGAATGTTGAAGAGAACATCCAGTCAAAAAAGGATAGTTGGTAGGATTAGGAAGATACTTGATAGGATTAGAAAAAAGAGTCAGTATAGGATTTGGACAAAAACTTCCTTAGCAATAGGGTTTCAGGTAGACAGAAAATGTAAATGTCAGAACATTTGAAGAGTCAGTCACAATGATGAACTGGGGAAAATATGTAGGAAACCAGATATCATTAGAGACATTAGGAAATCAGGCAAATGATGAAGTGATTGATAGGATTAGACATTTTCAACAGGCTTGAGGTTGAATACATAATCTTAGGAAGAAACAAATATGTAGTCACCAATAGGATTGACATTTGAGAGCATTAGGCAACATGGACATGGGTGATTTTCATAATCCATACTCACATTCCATTTAGGCTTTGGTACAATTGTAAGTGTGACTTTGAATTTTGTGGCCAGAATATTACTGTGATAAAATGTATATGTAGATCAGGTGACATGAGTCTTTCTTGCACCACTTCTGGGAGCAATATTTAGAAGAGATATAAATTAGTATTGGGGGCACAAATAGGTGTACCATGTGTGAATATATAATATAACAGATTCCAACTTTAGAAATTGGAATAAATTGATATCTGAAAATACACAGGAAATGTCATATTGACATACATACATTCATTCCAACCAGTTATACATCTAATGGTAATATTAGGGTTGTGGTTTATCATAAAGTGTGTGTGAGTTTTGCTTCAAAATTGATTATGGAAATCGAAAATAATGTGTTTGGAAAGAAGTCTCAATAAATAACCAGTCAAAAGCAAGGAGGAATACATGTGTACTGAAGCAGGAAGTGATTGAATGTGTTTCAAATGTCTTTAAATTTGTGAACTTGTGGATGAAATGTATATACTATGATGTACAAAAACTGAAGAAATAGTAATGTACCAGTGTTAAATAAAAATGAACGTCAAAATACACATCATGCCCCTTTGGAATCTACTTGCATTGATGTTAAATTGGGTCAGTTACAGTAGAAATATAAGGATTTGTTTGCACCATTCAGTGAAGTGAGTTTTCAGTACTAGAAAACAAATATGTATTTCAGGTGGATGAATATTTCTGAAAATAATCGTATGAAAATTTGATTATAAAACCACATACATGAGCATGAGTGAATTATTTAGGGAGTGTATAATAGGACACATATATTTTTTATTTGGAAAAATCTAGAGAATATATATATATATATATATATCTCACAGAGAAACATTAGAAAGTAGCAATATATATGCCAATCAAAATTCATCGTGAAATATATATCATCCACCGATCCAAAAATATTAATTTTACTGAACATGGATTTATGTATAATGTTGTTCAACTAAAAATCTCACTCAGAGTTTGAATTTTCAGTTCCAAAAGCGTTTAGGAGGGGTGATCTCTTCTCATACTTTGTTTCTGCCAAGTTAGCCACCTCACAAAAATGTACATGTGATACCAGGTATGATTTTATATGTGCATATAAAAATACATGTGCTGAATTGGCTACAGAAAAAAGGAGACAGAAATTCACATATGTGTTAACTTTAAAAACACATGGAGTACTATTTCAACAAACAATTGACAAGATTTATAACTCCTACACTATATCATGCAAAAGGCAAGACCAACTATACACCATGCCTCCTCTGAACTGCTTGTATTAATATTATGTTTGGGTTATTTGTCTCCATCATATTAGGATTAGTAGTCAGAGTCTATTAGGGTATGGGTTACTGACAGGGATTCAGTATTTCGAATGGAAAATTGGAAAATGAATCCAATGTGTATGTAAATATGTGCTACACAAAAATCTTCCCACTCTCATCCAGAACAATACCTTGACAACACCTTCACCCCATGTAAGACACAATTAGAGGAGAAGAGTTAGAAAATCCATGAATACATATCTGGAATGGAATGCGATCAGAAGTTCACAACCTTGGAAGTGTTTGAGGAGTTTCCAAAAGTAAGGGACAGGGTAAACACTTCAAAAACATGGAGGTCTGTTGTCCTAGAGACTTCTTGAGATACTGCCTGTGAGGTTGGGCACTTGAAATATATGTTGTTGTCACGTGCTTTAGCTTCCTTTCTAGTGAAATCATCAACCTGGGTCTGCATCTATGTGACCTGGAGGACATGGTTTCTTATTTTCCATCCGTGGGTGGGCCCCTTGCTTAAGAGCTCTGGCTACTGGACAAATTTTACACAAAGAAGCCTCTAATCTGACTTTTGGGGCCCCTTGAACTATCTACTCCCCACATCACTTGAAAGATCTTTTACCTTAAAAGGGTCTTCAAACCCTCCCTACATCCAGAGTTCTGTCGCTCCTCACTTCCTTTCTGGAAAACCCTAATATTATTTTCCTCCCTTGCTCTGCACTGAACCCTGCCTCACTGCTCCCAATAACTCCCATGTCTCACACACCAACTCAAAATTGCTTGGAAAACTTAGATGATTTCCTCCCCTGTCATTCTTCCATTTTTGAGAGACCACTCACCAAGCCTGACCTTATCTGGTTTACTGACAGCAGTTCCTTTAGGCAGAATGGAACTCATTACTCTGGATACGCTGTATTTTCAGCCACTGAGATTATAGAGGCCAAAGTTTTGCCTTCAGGAACTACAGACCAGCAGGCTGATTTTATAGCATCCACTCGTGCCTGCCTTCTAGCACAAGGCAAATCCCTCACCCTCGAAAATGATTCAAAATATGTCTTCCATATCTTATTATCCCATGCTGCAATTTGAAAGAAGCGAGGCCTACTTACCACCAAAGGTAATGCGATCACTAATTCAGCTCTTATAACCAATCTGATAGAGGCCTCCCACTTACCCACCCAGTTGGGAGATGTCCATTGTAGGTCCCATCAGAAGGACGGCTCTCTTATCACTGAGGGCAATGCCAAAGCTGACCAGGTGGCACGAATGGCTGCTACCACTTCCAATCATGGCCCCCATGGTGGACATATAATGGCCACTTTAGACAGCTCATCTGAAGCCCCTACTTCTTTCAGTAAGAACAAGCATCTTTTCAAGTTCCTTCATACTCTATTCCTTTCCAATTCTCAGTCTTTGACCCTCTTTTTACAGAGTTTCTTCTTCCTCACTCCCTCTGACAAGCCATGCTACAGAATATAGCCTCTAATTGTCAGATCTGTCAGCGGACCAACCCTCATACTCCTTTAAGGCCCAAACGTTTCCCTTCCCAACAAGCCCGGGGACACATTCCCTCTGCTGACTGGCAGGTAGACTTCACCAACATGCCCACAGTATGGCACACTAAATACCTCCTTGTCTTTGTGGACACTTTCTCTGGTTTGGTTGAGGCATTTCCCACTTCCAATAAAAAGGCTTCCACTTTAGCTTCAATCTTACTAACAGACATCATCCCCAGGTTTGGTATGCCCACTTCCCTACAATATGACAATGGCCCTGAGTTTACTTCTAGGATCACACAAAAGGTCTCTCAAGCCCTCTCCTTCAAGTGGCATTTCAACTGTCCATATTTCCCCCAGGCTTCAGGGAATGTGGAAAGGGTAAATCGTACTCTAAAGGAAGTCCTTACCAAATTGACAATGGAATTAAACATAGACTGGGTCAAACTCCTTCCCTTGGCTTTGCTTCGAATCAGAGCTCTCCCTAAGAAACCATCTTTACTGTCTCCTTTTGAGATAATGTATGAAAGACATCTTATAACCCCTGCGTTGGTCATTTCACAAGGACCTCTCACCCGAGATTTGTCTTTGCCTCTCTTGCTTCATCTCCGCTCGGAACTCTGGAAATATCAGGACTGGCTTCTTCCGGACCCAGTCTCCTCTCCAAACACTCCTCCCTTAACACCTGTTAGTCTAGTCAATTATAATACCCCAGAGGAGAAAGGGACTCTTGCCCCAAAATGGGAAGGCCCCTATCCTGTCATTCTCTGTACCCCCACCGCCGCCAAACTCTCCTTACCAGACAACCGTCTCACTCCCTGGAATCACATGTCTAGGTTGAAGCCACATCACCAGGAGGCCCCACATGCTGACGACAGGGCCACCCCAGAGGAACTCCAAGAATCACCTCCTGAACCTCCCCTTTACTCCTGCTCTCCACACCCATCTCACCCATTTAAGTTGCGGCTCACACGGTTTTCCTTGCAGCCCAATTCCTCTTAAAGAAGGCACAATGAGCTCTCCCAACACCCTAGTCTTCTCTAACTGCTTGTTTTTTGTGCTCTGCTTATTTTCTGTGCTCTGTCAGGACTGGTCTTTACCCTCCTCACCTACCATGCATTTATTCACTCTTCGGGAACGATACTCAGAGCATGGCATGCAGACGGTCCGCGGAGTGGATGCAACTACTTGCTTCATCCACAACTGCACCCCTATTTCCCTAAAATTGTCACCTTCAAGGACCTTCGTCCCTGGTAGCTGAAACTGGCCTTTCATTTGCTTCCTTTTTGATCAAACAAAAGATTATTGTCATTGGTGGCCTGAGATATATAATGGGTGCCCCTATTGGTCATGCAGGTTCCATGATGAACGTGGTAGCTATTCTTACCACTCACTCGGTTACCCTGAAGAGTGGACTTCTAGTTACATAAAGTGGCATAAAGGCTCTTCATCCAATAACAATGGATGGTATACTTTAGATAAACCTGACCCCAAGGCCAAACGTTGGGGCTATGTTGAGTTTTCTGTCTATGCTCAGACAACCTCAGTCAGACCCACAGGGTGGATGACTATTGGCCGCACCCTGATTACGCCACCTAAGGCAACCATCCAGGTAGTCGAACACATTAAGGACTCAGAATCAAAACTTCGAGATCGTATCCATAGCTCATCCAAAGAGGATTCAGAGCCTTCAACCCCCTCAGGTCCCTCTCCCACATGGCTCAATTTGCTACACCAAACGTTTTGATTATTAAACTCCACCCGTCTTTCTTTGCCTACTTCTCAGTGCTTTCTCTGTGCTTCACTTAGTCGTCCACTTCTAGCAGCAGTCCCATTAGCGGCAGAAAATATTCCAGCAAAACCCTACAATTTCTCTAAAAAGGACAAACCCTACATGTGACACGTAACCCACTGTGGGAAAGTTATTCCACCAATACTTTATTTCCTTTCATCTGTTTCCACCTGCCAATAATGAATCCTTTACCCGTTTGTTCCTTGAGCTACAACACCCCATAGAGCCCTGTGTTTAGGCAACCTGAACATTTCCTCTGGTGTAATGGGTCTTTAAGTACCTCAACGATCAATGTCTCTGGCACCTGTTTCTTGGTTACTGTAGTTCCTCAGCTATCTTTGTATACTCCCACCGAATTCCGACAGTTGGCCCTACCTTCCCGCACCCGTAAGGTAGTCTTTCTGCCGGTTCTGGTAGGCCTCATTTTAACAACCTCAGTGACGAGTCTCGGACTCTCTGGTGGAGCTATAGGTCATGCTCTATGGGCATCCAATGACCTTCAACAAAAACTGCAGGAAACACTCAATACCATGGCTGAGTCTCTGGGTTCCTTGCAGCGGCAGGTTACATCATTGGCACAAGTGGCTTTACAGAACCAAAGGGCAATTGATCTTCTCACTGCAGAAAAAGGGGTTACATGCCTATTCCTCAGAGAGGAATTTTGCTATTATGTTAATGAATCTGGGCTAATAAAAAAAATGTTGTTAAATTGCAGGAATTATCGACCGAATTTCTCAAACATACCTCCTCCAATCCCATCATAGGGTTCTTCCAATCCTATCTTGCCATGTACTTACTACATATCTTGGGGCCCCTTATTGGGATGCTCCTTTTTGTGCTCTCTTGCCCTGCAAAATGAAGTGCCTTCAAACCCAACTGCAAAAAATTCCTAATCAAACTTTCAACCAGCTTTTGCTTAGGCACTACCAGCCTCTGATGACCGATGAACCCCCAACATCTCCAAGAGAACAGTAACTCAGTGATGAAGCTCACTACCAGGCATGATGGAATGCAATGGGTATCAGACAGCGGGAGACAACGAGCTCTGAGAACCTCTTAATCTGCCATCCTGGATTCATGAGTCTTTACCACCTTCTAAGATTTCTCATGGCCCTTGGCCTCTTCTATGTCAGTCCCCCAACATGGAACTTCTGCCAAAAAATGACATTTCCTTTAATTTTTATCTTCATTCTGTTTTTATTTGCTCTGATCCTCTTCAGGTGCTGGTGACGCCATGTCCAGGCAACGCTTCCAGTATTTCCTAGAGTCTCTGTTACAGGACCAGTGGCTGATACCAACAATCTCTTCCATCCAGGACTAGTTCCATGCCATCGACAACTTTGGCTTCAGGGAACATTCATTGACTTCACCCCTACGAAAGTAGCTGTCTATAGCCACTGGGTTTTATTTTTGGCTGCCATGATAATCCCAAACCTGCTCCATGAGCATTCCTCCACTTCTCTTTCTAGGCCCCACACCACCCCCACACAGCAGGAAGCAGCCGGATCTGACAAATGACGCCCCACTTCCTAAGAAAACAAAAAGGGTGGAATGTTGGGAAAAGAATAAATGGCAGCCATACCCCAGAGAAAAACCTCAACCTGGCGCCTAAGGACTTCTTCTTCCTACCTTCTTCATTTCTGCAGTGGCGCAAAAAGTTCCCACCCTTGTGAACTCTCACGTCAGCGCCAATTTCAAATCTCACTTGTGGGGAACCTTAGCCCCAATGAGAACTAATTCCTGGGCTCTGGAGCTGATATCTGAAAGAACTTGCCAATAAACGGGTTGCTGCCATTTATCTAAGCCCTACCATCTCCCCCTTAGTTCTATATAAGCACACAGCTTTGAGCAATAAAATTGGAATTCTCCCGGTGAAGTGTCATTGCGTGGGGAATTATTTCACTCATGATCAGCAACAGGATATCCAAAGGTTCTCCAGTGCCACCTGGTCATGGGAATTTCAGAAATTTGATGGTATTTATTTAGCCATTTTTGAAGGATGAAGTTGGAGTCACTGTACGTTTCAATTAATGCAGGAACCATTATGTGGTGAGGAAGCTCATTTAAATTAAAACTCTGGAGAAATCTCACAGGCAAGGCTTCCCAAAGAGTGGCCAAAAGGTCACATGAAGCCAGGATCATTGAGGTCTACAATATGAGTTCCATATGTGTTTAGATTCTCAACTATGGCTGCCAAGTCTTTCAGAATAAAATCATGTGATATCCTGGCTGAGATTCTCACTGCACTGTGGAAAGACACCCTGGCACTCGATCTCAGTTTTCAAGGGAGGCTTCTCATGCGTGGCCTCCTAAAATCCCAACACATTTCATGGCAATACTTCTTTGAGGTAAATTCCAGAACTCAGTCTCTAAGAGGAATCATGCCAGAGTTCAAGCCCAGGTGGATCCAGTTATCTCTTTCAACCGCCAAACAAATGACCACATTAAAACCAAACACTCCCACATGGCCCTCATCTTCTTCCATATAGACACTTATCATAACCTCTGGCTGGAGTTTTTCATGAGGGGTGCAGCCCAAGACAGTGTCAAAAATAAGCTCCCTTGCCCCTCATTTGCCTAAAGTCAAGGTGGCCTGGACACCCATCCGGTGAACCAAGAGTGATCAGATAGGCCAGCTGTTAATACTGCTCTGCATCTCCAATTTGAGGCGTACTGACTGTCAGGTATAGATTCTTTATATGATTTGGAGCCATGAGAAAACCCAAAAACCTATGGGCTAGCCTCTGAAGGGCTGTGCATAACTCATTTGACCCAAAGGATCCGTATTCTCACTTGATGGTGGTCAGGAACCTTACAAATGAATGCGAGAGACTTCATTCACAATAATTGCTCTTTTGGCCATTTTGGTTTTGGATGCACACATGGGATCTCTCTTTATATCCATCAGGTGCTGAGAATCTAAGCCACAACCTCACACAGGGCCAAGAGGCTGATTTAGACACATCCCTTTCCAAAGCAATTAAGCAAAGAGCCACAGGTGGTGCCCATTCATTTTCATTTGAAAACTGTTTTCTTCAGGCTTCTCAAAGGGGTGGCCTGAGGCAAAGACCTTCCTGACATTCAGGGAAACAGAACAATTGATAAGCAAAAGGCCGAAAGCATGGTTTCTCAACTGAGACTTTCTTGGTCACACTGATATCTGTGTTTTCTGAGATGCTCGCCATTCCCTTCAGCTATCCAGGACATGGCAATGTCACAGAGCTTGGAGGTGGTACATATTTTGGACACAAAACCATGAGAATATTCTGGAGAGTGGTGAGAATTCTGGAAGAAACAGGAACTTAGGAAGGTAGCAGGTGTTGCCCATGGATAAGGCAAGCTGCAGTCCATTCATAAATTGGGCAGGATGAATGCCGGGAATCTTTCTACTATACAGGACATATCAATTGTTGCATTCTATTTTCTAATGTCTACAACCACGGACACAGTGGGATACACAGACATAGAAACACTTGCCTTGTCCAATGACTTACTAGAAGAAGACCACTCCAAATCAAACAAACCGTCTTTCCTACCTATTCTCAGATCATGAGACAAAACCACAAAATCACACCCACACCCACAAAGACACCTCCTTCCCCCATGTAACTGGGTGACTATCCGGAGTTTTCTCTGAGTGGTGGGCCATACTATGTTCCCCCAAAATGGCCTGTCCTATCTCAGATCTGGTCTCCTTGGCCAACTCTGTGAAGTTGTCAGGAGCCTGTGGTGAAGCACTACCTACTTTCTCAGGAAAGGCCCCTATGCGGAGCTCTCCTGGTATTTGGCCATCCTCACATCTGTAGGTACCAAGAAAGACTGACACTCTCCTTGGTAAATTCAAACAAGTGAGCCTACTGGGTCTGGGACTGGACTGGCTCCGGGTGCCTGGCTTCCTGGATCCCAAGTTAAGAGAGTTCCATCACCAAGGAAGTGAGGTAGATCACTTCTTAAGGAACTGAATGAGGTCATTGCCTTGACAACCACTTTGTCCTAACAGTTGCTTTCAAGAGTCCCATGAGATGGAGGCTGCCCCTACTTCCTGTGACACTTTCACAAGTTAGAATGGTATATAAACCATGGGCACCCGGGAACAGCTCTCCACCTAGCACTGTTTTGGTCCATCTTCTCTACATTAAGAAGAGAGAGGCTGATTCATACACATCCCTTCATGCTGACAAGGTTGTTTGCCATAGAAGATGACTTTTCTCTCTCAGGTCTTTCGTAGCTGCCTACATCTTCTCAAGGGATCATTTCTGCATGGACCTTTGATGTTCTCAACAGCTGGAACATGCCCTACATTCCTGTATTTTAAGAGCAACCCTGTCCCTGCTGTTCTGTAAAGTTCGATTGAGAGAACAATGTATGGTTTTGGGTTAGTAACATGTTCAATTTGGGGTTAGGAATCCTTCTGCATGACGAATAATGGTATTGGGAAACTATGATATTTACAAGAATATATAGGTGAAATATAAGTATAAAAACAGAAATCTATGGAAGATATGAAGTCCAGAAGGGCATTGGGCCCTTAATTGGTACACTTAGCTTTGAATTATTTAAGGGAAATTGCTTGGAAATGAAAGGAGACCCTCAGATAAATCTATATACAATGGCATAGGAGCTTGTACCTTGGATGATTGAATGTCGAAGAGAACATCCACTCAAAAAGGGATAGTCGGTAGGATTAGGAAGATAGTCAGTAGGTTTACAAAGAACAGTGAGAATAGGATTTAGACCAAAAGTTCTTAAGCAATAGGGTTTCAGGTAGACAGTGAATGTAAATGTCAGCACAAGTGAAGAGTCAGTCACAATGATGAACAGGGGAAAATATGTAGGAAAATAGATATAAATAGAGACATTACTAAATCAGGCAAAGTATAAAGTGAGTGATAGGATTAGACATTTTCAACAGGCTTGAGGTTGAATATATAATCTTAGGAAGAAACAAAAATGTAGTCACCAATAAGATTGACATTTGAGAGCATTAGGCCACCTGGACATGGAAGGTTTTAGTAATCCATGCTCACTTTCCATTTAGGCTTTGGTACAAACTTAAGGGTGACCTTTGATTTTTTTGTACAGAATATTACTGTGATAAAATGTATATATAGATCAGGTGACATGAGTATTTCTTCCACCATTTTTTGAGGAATATTTTGAAAACGTATAAATTAGTATTGAGGGTAAAAATAGGTGTACCCTGTGTCTATGAATATAGAGATAATGCATGAATAGATCATACAGTTAATAAATAATATAACTGGTTCCCCTTTAAATAATGTATTGAATTGATATCTGAAAATATATAAGAAATCATATATTTTTTTAATTAATTTTTATTGTAGGTTGTTCAAAACATTACATAGTTCTTGATATATCATATTTCACACTTTGATTCAAGTGGGATATGAGCTCCCATTTTTACCCCATATACAGATTGCAGAATCACATCAGTTGCAGAACCATTGATTTACATATTGCCATTCTGGTGTCTGTTGTATTCTGCTGCCTTTTCTATCCTCTACTATCCCCCCTCCCCCCTCCCCTCCCCTCTTCTCTCTCTACCCCCTCTACTGTAGTTCATTTCTCCCCCTTATATTTTCCTCCTTTCCCCTCACATCCTCTTGTATGTAATTTTGTATACCCCTAAGGGTCTCCTTCCATTTACATGCAATTTCCCTTCTCTCTCCCTTTCCCTCCCACCTCTCATCCCTCTTTAATGTTAATCTTCTTCTCATGCTCTTCGTCCCTACTCTGTTCTTAGTTACTCTCCTTATATCAAAGAAGACATTTGCCATTTGTTTTTAAGGGATTGGCTAGCTTCACTTAGCATAATCTGCTCTAATGCCATCCATTTCCCTCCAAATTCTATGATTTTGTCATTTCTTAATGCAGAGTAATACTCCATTGTGTATAAATGCCACATTTTTTTTATCCATTCGTCTATTGAAGGGCATCTAGGTTGGTTCCACAGTCTTGCTATTGTGAATTGTGCTGCTATGAACATGGATGTAGCAGTGTCCCTATAGTGTGCTCTTTTTAGGTCTTTAGGGAATAGACCGAGTAGGGGAATAGCTGGATCAAATGGTGGTTCCATTCCGAGCTTTCCAAGAAATCTCCATACTGCTTTCCAAATTGGCCGCACCAATTTGCAGTCCCACCAGCAATGTACAAGAGTACCCTTTTCCCCACATCCTCGCCAGCACTTGATGCTGTTTGACTTCCTAATGGCTGCCAATCTTACTGGAGTGAGATGGTATCTTAGGGTGGTTTTGATTTGCATTTCTCTGACTGCTAGAGATGGTGAGCATTTTTTCATATACTTGTTGATTGATTGTATGTCCTCCTCTGAGAAATTTCTGTTCAGGTCCTAGGCCCATTTGTTGATTGGGTTATTCGTTATCTCATTGTCTAATTTTTTTAGTTCTTTGTATATTCTGGATATTATGGCTCTGTCTGAAGTGTGAGGAGTAAAGATTTGTTCCCAGGACGTAGGCTCCCTATTTACCTCTCTTATTGTTTCTTTTGCTGAGAAAAAACTTTTTAGTTTGAGTAAGTCCCATTTGTTGATTCTAGTTATTAACTGTTGTGCTATGGGTGTCCTATTGAGGAATTTGGAGCCCGACCCCACAGTATGTAGATCATAGCCAACTTTTTCTTCTATCAAATGCCATGTCTCTGATTTGATATCAAGTTCCTTGATCCACTTTGAGTTAATTTTGTGCATGGCGAGAGAAAGGGATTCAGTTTCATTTTGTTGCAAATGGATTTCCAGTTTTCCCAACACCATTTGTTGAAGATGCTATCCTTCTTCCATTGCATGCTTTTAGCCCCTTTATCGAATATAAGATAGTTGTAGTTTTGTGGATTGGCTTCTGTGTCCTCTATTCTGTACCATTGGTCCACCCGCCGGTTTTGTTACCAGTACCATGGTCTTTTTGTTACTATTGCTCTGTAGTATAGTTTGAAGTCTGGTATAGCTATCCCGCCTGATTCACACTTCCTGCTTAGCATTGTTTTTGCTATTCTGGGTCTTTTATTTTTCCATATGAATTTCATGATTGCTTTCTCTATTTTTACAAGAAATGCCGTTGGGATTTTGATTGGCATTGGATTAAACCTATAGAGAACTTTTGGTATTATCGCCATTTTGATGTTGTTACTTCTACCTATCCATGAACAGGGTATATTTTTCCATCTTCTAAGATCTTCTTCTATTTCTTTCTTTAGGGTTCTGTAGTTTTCATTGTATAAGTCTTTCACCTCTTTTGTTAGGTTGATTCCCAAGTATTTTACTTTTATTGAAGATATTGTGAATGGGGTGGTTGTCCTCATTTAAATTTCAGAGGATTTGTCGCTGATATACAGGAATGCCTTTGATTTATGCGTGTTGATTTTATATCCTGCCACTTTGCTGAATTCATTTATTAGCTCTAATAGTTTCTTTGTAGACCATTTTGGGTCTGCTAGGTATCGAATCATGTCATCTGCAAATAGTGATAATTTGAGTTCTTCTTTTCTATTTTTATGCCTTTATTTTTTTTCGTCTGTCTAATTGCTCTGGCCAGTGATTTGAGAACTATGTTGAACAGAAGTGGTGAGAGAGGGCATCCCTGTCTTGTTCCAGATTTTAGAGGGAATGCCTTCAGTTTTTCTCCATTCAGAATGATGCTAGCCTGAGGCTTAGCATAGATTGCTTTTACAATATTGAGGTATGTTCCTGTTATCCCTAGTTTTTCTAGAGTTTTGAATATAAAGGGATGCTCTACTTTGTCGAATGCTTTTTCCACATCTATCGAGATGATCATATGGTTCTTATTTTTAAGCCTATTGATGTGGTGAATAACATTTATTGATTTCCGTATATTGAACCAACCTTGCATCCCAGGGATAAATCCTACCAGATCATGTTGCACAATTTTTTTGATATGTTTTTGTATCCGGTTCGCCAGAAGTTTATTGAGGATTTTTGCATCTAGGTTCATTAGAGATATTGGTCTGTAGTTTTCTTTCTTTGAAGTGTCTTTGTCTGATTTAGGAATCAGGGTGATGTTGGCCTCATAGAATGAATTTGGAAGTTCTCCCTCTTTTTCTATTTTCTGAAATAGCTTGAAAAGTATTGGTATTAGTTCCTCTTTAAAGGTTTTGTAAAACTCTGCTGTATACCCATCCGGTCCTGGGCTTTTCTTAGTTGGTAGTCTTTTGATGGTATCTTCTATTTCCTCAATTAATATTGGTCTGTTAAGGTTGTCAATATCCTCCTGACTCAATCTGGGCAAATCATATAACTTAAGAAATTTATCGATGCCTTCACTATCTTCTATTTTGTTGGAGTATAAGGATTCAAAATAATTTCTGATAATCTTCTGTATTTCTGAAGTGTCTGTTGTGATATTTCCTTTTTCATCCCGTATGCTGGTAATATGAGTTCTCTCTCTTCTTCTCTTCGTTAGCGTGGCTAAGGGTCTGTCGATTTTTTTTATTTTTTCAAACAACCAACTTTTAGTTTTGTCAATTTTTTCTATTGTTTCTTTCGTTTCGATTTCATTAATTTCAGCTCTGATTTTAATTATTTCTTGTCTTCTACTTCTTTTGCTGTTGTTTTTCTCTTCTTTTTCTAGGATTTTGAGTTGAAGTATTAGATCATTTATTTGTTGGTTTTTTCTTTTTTTAAGGAATGAACTCCAAGCAATAAATTTTCCTCTTAGAACTGCTTTCAATGTGTCCCATAGATTCCAATATGCTGTGTCTGTGTTTTCATTTATCTTTAAGAATTTTTTACTTTCCTCCTTGATGTCTTCTATAACCCATTGATCATTCAGTAACCTATTGTTCATTCTCCAAGTGATGCATGATTTTTCCTTATTTCTTTTATCGTTAATTTTCAATTTCATTCCATTATGATCAGTTAAGATGCATAGTATTATCTCTACTCCTTTATATTGTCTAAGAGTTGCCCTGTGACATAATATATGATCTATTTTTGAGAAGGATCCATGTGCTGCTGAGAAAAAAGTGTAACTGCTTGATGTTGGGTGGTATATTCTATATATGTCAATTAAGTCTAGGTTATTAATTGTGTTATTGAGCTCTATAGTTTTCTTATTCAACTTTTGTTTGGAAGATCTGTCCAGTGGTGAGAGAGGTGTGTTGAAGTCTCCCATGATTATTGTATGGTGGTCTATTAGACTCTTGAACTTGAGAAGTGTTTGTTTGATGAACATAGCTGCACCATTGTTTGGGGCATATATATTTATGATTGTTATGTCTTGTTGGTGTATGGTTCCCTTGAGAAGTATGTAGTGTCCATCTTCATCCCTTTTGATTAACTTTGGCTTGAAATCTATTTTATTTGATATGAATATGGACACTCCTGCTTGTTTCCGAAGTCCATATGAGTGATATGATTTTTCCCAACCTTTCACCTTCAGTCTAAGTATGTCTTTTTTTATCAAATGCGTCTCCTGAAGGCAGCATATTGTTGGGTCTTGTTTTGTGATCCATTCTACTAGCCTGTGTCTCTTAATTGGTGAGTTTAAGCCATTAACATTTAGGGTTATTATTGAGATATGGGTGTTCTTCCAGCCATATTGGTTTATTTATGTTACTAAACATGGTTTGTTTTCCTCTTTGATTATTCCCCCCCCTTCACTGTACTACCTCCCGCTGTTGGTTTTCATTGACATTTTCCATTTCCTCTTCCTGTAATATTTTGCCGAGGATGTTTTGAAGAGATGGTTTTCTAGCTGCAAATTCTTTTAACTTTTGTTTATCATGAAAGGTTTTAATTTCATCTTCCATCCTGAAGCTTAATTTCACGGGATACACAATTCTTGGTTGTAACCCATTTTCTTTTAGTGTATGAAATATGTTATTCCAGGATCTTCTAGCTTTCAGAGTCTGTGTTAAAAGATCAGCTGTTATCCTGATTGGTTTACCCCTAAATGTAATCTGCTTCCTTTCTCTTGTAGCTTTTAAAATTCTCTCCTTATTCTGTATGTTGGGCATCTTCATTATAATGTGTCTAGGTGTGGATCTCTTATGATTTTGCACATTCGGCGTCCTGTAGGCTTCTAGGATTTGGGATTCTGTCTCATTCTTCAAGTCTGGGAAGTTTTCTCGTATTATTTCGTTGAATAGATTGCTCATTCCTTTGGTTTGGACCTCAATACCTTCCTGTATCCCAATGACTCTTAAGTTTGGTCTCTTTATGTTATCCCATATTTCTTGAATGTTCTGCTCATGGTTTCTTAACAGCTTTGCTGAGCTGTCTATGTTCTTCTCCAGTTGAAATACTTTGTCTTCATTGTCTGATGTTCTATCTTCTAAGTGTTCTACTCTGCTGGTAGTATTCTCAATTGAGTTTTTATGTTGGTTTATTGTTTCCTGAATTTCCAGGATTTCTGTTTGTTTGTTTTTTATAACCTCTATCTCCCTGAATAATTGATCTTTTGCTTCTTGGATTTGTTTATGTAATTCATTGTCGAAGTGGTCGAAGTGGTCTTTCATTGTCTGATTTTGCTGTCTAATGTCTTCCTTGAGACTCCAGATCATCTGAAGCATGTATATCCTGAATTCTTTATCTGACATTCCATCTGCTGCAGATATTACCTCTTCTAAAGTTGAATTGACCTGCATTGCTTGTGGTCCTTTTTTTCCTTGTCTTTTCATACTGATCGCGTTTCTTTCTGCTTGGTGAAACTGTTGTGTTATTGATTTTTCCCCCTATATATTTATATTGCTTTTGTATAGCTGCATCGTCTCCCTTGCAGGCTTTGGCGGTGGTTCTGCCCCTCCTTCAATTGAGGCAATGTGCCTACCACGCCGGGAGGCCGCTGTGCCTCTACTTTCGATGGGCCTGTTCTTTCGGTGGTCACAGGTCCGCCTACCTTGCAGGAGTGAGCAGCGGTTTTGCCCCTCCGCTGGCCACTAGGCCTGTTCTGTCTGTCGGTTGCAGGTATGTCTACCTAAAAGGCGCTGGTGGCGGCTCTGCCCCTCCCCCAACCGGGGTGATGTATCTGGCGTGCCACTGGGCCTGTTTTGTCGGTGGTCACGGTTCCGCCTACATTGCACGTGCGTGGAGCAGCTGTGTCCCTCTGAGAGTTGCTGAGCCTGACCTGCCGGTGGATGGCAAGTCTGCCTACCTTGCAGGGGCAGGGGTGGCTCTGCCGCTCCGGGGGTCACTGGGCCTGATCTGCTGGTGAGTTGCAGGTCTGCCTAACTTGCAGGCGCCCGGCGGCTCTGCCCCTCCCCCAACTGGGGCGGGGCGATGTGTCTGGCCGGCCGCTGGGCCTGTTCCGTTGGTGGTCATGGTTCAGCCTACCTAGCAGGCACGTGGGGCAGCTGTGTCCCTCCGCAGTTTTTTGGGCCTGACCTGTCGGTGGGTCGCAGGTCTGCCTACCTTGTAGGCTCGGGGGGTGGCTCTGCCGCTCTGTGGATTGCTGTGCCTGTTCTGCTGGTGGGTCGCGGGTCCGCCTACCTTGCAGGCACCCGGCGCCTCTGCCCCTCCCCCAACCGGAGCTATGTGTCTGGCGGTCCACTGGGCCTCTTTTGTCGGTGGTCACGGTTCCGCTTACCCTGCACGCGCGTGGAGCAGCTGGGTCTCTCTGAGAGTTGCTGGGCCTGACCTGTCGGTGGGTGGCACGTGTGCCTACCTTGCAGGCCCGGGGGTGGCTCTGCCGCTCCGCGGGTTGCTGGGCCTGATATGCTGGTGAGATGCAGGTCTGCCTAACTTGCAGGCGCCCGGCGGCTCTGCCCCTCCCCCAACCGGGGTGGGGCAATGTGTATGGCCGGCCTCTGAGCCTGTTCTGTTGGTGGTCAGTGTTCTGCCTACCTCGCAGGCTCGTGGGGCAGCTGTGCCCCTCCGCAGTTTCTTGGGCCTGACCTGCCGGTGGGTGGCAAGTGCGCCTATCTTGCAGGCCCGGGGGTGGCTCTGCCGCTCCACAGTTGCTGGGCCTGATCTGCTGGTGAGTCGCAGGTCTGCCTACCTTGCAGGCGCCCGGCTGCTCTGCCCCTCCCCCAACCGGGGCGGGGCGATGTATCTGGCCGGCCTCTGGGCCTGTTCTGTCGGTGGTCAGGGTTCTGCCTACCTAGCAGGCTCGTGGGGCAGCTGTGCCCCTCCGCAGTTTGTTGGGCCTGACCTGCCGGTGGGTGGCAAGTGTGCCTACCTTGAAGGCCCGGGGGTGGCTCTGCCGCTCCGCGGTTGCTGGGCCTGATCTGCTGGTGATTCGCAGGTATGCCTAACTTGCAGGCGCCCGGCGGCTCTGCCCCTCCCCCAACCTGGGCGGGGCGATGTGTCTGGCCGGCCGCTGGGCCTGTTCTGTTGGTGGTCACGGTTCAGCCTACCTATCAGGCACGTGGGGCAGCTGTGCCCCTCCGCAGGTTTTTGGGCATGACCTGCCGGTAGGTCACAGGTCTGCCTACCTTGTAGGCTCGGGGGGTGGCTATGCCGCTTTGTGGATTGCTGTGCATTTTCTGCTGGTGGGTCGCGCGTCCGCCTACCTTGCAGGCGCCCGGTGGCTCTGCCCCTCCCCCAACCGGAGGGATGTGTCTGGCGGTTCACTGGGCCTGTTTTGTCGGTGTTCACAGTTCCGCCTACCTTGCACACGCGTGGAGCAGCTGTTTCATTAGTGCCTGGGCACACTCTTCTTGTTGGCCTCCCTCAGGCCCTAAGTTTGTAGAGCTTGGGGCTGAGAAACCCCAGCCAATTTGCTTACCTTCTGGTAGCCACGCCCCCGTATCTGGTGCAAGAGACCTCAGTTGTCAGCACTGGTGGGAGCGGTAGCCGTGAGTCCCACGTCGAGGCGAGTCGGTGCAAGAGACCTCAGTTGTCAGCACTGGTGGGAGCGGTAGCTGGGAGACCCGCGCCGCGCAGCTACCGCCGGCTCCTGTGCCAGTGCTGCCTCCGGGTTTTCTTGACTACCACGCCGGCAGGTCGCTGGACCTGTTACGGGCCCGGGCGGCGGCTCTGTTCGGCCCCTCTGGCCTCCACAGTATTCAGCAGGACCCGGACCGAGAAACAGTTTCCACGGGTTCTTTATCACCGGGCCAAAACAGTTCCGGGAGCCAGAATTCGGCCTCTCCGGACTTGGTGCATGCTCCGACAGGAGCAGGCTCCAAGAAGCAGTTTCAGCGGGTTCTATAGCCCTGGGCCAGAGCAGCTCCGGGAGCCGGAACTCCGACACTCCGGGCTCGGTGCGTGTTCTGATAGGAGCAGGCTCCAAGAAGCAGTTTCCGCGGGTTATTTAGCACTAAGTCTGAGCAATTTGTCTGCGAGATGCAGACAATTGTCAGCCTGAAATTACCTGTTCTATAGCTGAAAGAGCTGCAATCAGTCAAAAACAAGGATGGTGACGTCAGCTCTCCAAGATGGTGGCCGCTGGCTTCCTCCGTGGTCTGACCGGTGTGGAGAACCAACCTGGACCGTTTCCTTTTCCTGTCTCCAACCCAGAATTCAGCTCCGAGCTCAGCAAATGCCTAGCTGGCAGGAGCCCACAGAATCAGCATTGCTGTATCTCTGCGCCACCAGCCTGTCATTTCCCAGCGCGCGCTGCAGACTCCAGCCATGGGGTGATCTGCCGAACAAGCAGCGCTCCGTACAGACGGACAGATCGCTCGCATTTGAGCCCCTGAAGCTGATCCTCGTGCGATGAAAATCCTTCCACTAGGTTTTGGAGCACCCCAATTTTGCTGGAAATTCCTAACAAGATAGCTTTTAGCCGTTCTAACTCGTCATTTTCCCTCACAGTGACGCAGTACACGGAGTTAATGCACTCCCTTTGCGGCCATCTTGCCTCTCAAGAAATCATATATTGATATAGAATCATTCATAACAACTAGTTATACATCTAATTGTAATCCTAGGCTTATGGTTTATCATGAAGAGTGTGTGAGTTTTGCTTCAAAAGTGATTATGGAAATCAAAAATAATGTGTTTTGAAAGAAGTCTCATGAAAAGACCAGTTTGAAACATGGCGGAACACGTGTTTTCTGAAGCAGAAAGTGATTGAAAGTGAAATATATGCCTATAAATTTGTGAACTTGTGGATGAAATATATATCCTATAATGTGCATAAACTGAAGAAATAGTAATGTACCAGTGTTGAAATAAAAATGACCTTCAAAATACTTATCATGTCCCATAGGAATCTACTTGCATTGATGTGAAACTGGATCAGTTACTGTAGAAATATTAGGATTCATATGCACCATTCACTGAAGTTAGTTTTCAATACTAGGAAAAAAATACGTATATCAGGTGAATGAATATTTCTGAGAATAATCTTGTGAAAAGTTTTTTATAAATCCACATACATATTCATGAATGAATTTAGGGAGTGTATAATAAGACACATATATTAAATATTTTGAAATATCTGGAGAGAATATATATATATATATATATATATATATATATATATATATATAACCACACACAGATTTTAAAAATTAGCAATATATATGCCAATCAAATTACACCGTGAAATACATATCATCCACAGATCCAAAAATATTCATTTTACTGGATATGGATTTATGTATAACTTTTTTCAACTAGGAAGCTCACCCATAGTTTGAATTTTCAGTTCAAACAGCGTTTAGGAGGAGTGATCTCTTCTCACACTTTGTATCTGCCAAGTTATGTAACTCACAAGAATGTACGTGTGATACCAGGTAGGATTCTAAATGTGCATATAAAAATACATGTGCTGAATAGAATACAGAGAAAGGGAGACAGGAATTCACATATTTGTTAACTGTAAAAGCACATGGAAAACTATTTCAACAAAAAATTTACTAGATTTATAACTCCTACCCTATATAATGCAAAAGGCAAGTCCAAGTATACAACGTGCCTCCTCTGAACTGCTTGTATTTCTATTCTGTTTCGGTTATTTTTCTCCATCATATTAGGATTAGTATTCAGAATCTAGTAGGGTATGTGTTAGTGTCAGGGATTCAGTATATCAAATGTAAAATAGAAAAATGAAACCAATGTGTATGCAAATATGTGCTAAACAAAATCTTCCCACTCTCCTCCAGAACAATTCCTTGACATTTCCTTCCCCCAAAGTAAGACACAATTAGAGGAGTAGAGTAATAAAATCTGTGAATAATATGCTCAGGAGTTTACAACCTTGGAAGTGGTAGAGGAGTTTTCCTAGTATGGGACAGGATAAAAACTCCATATATATGGAGCTCTGCTGGCCTAAATACTTCTTGAGAAACTGCCTCTGAGTTTGGGCACTTGAAATATATGTTTTTGTCAGGAGCTTTAGCTTCTTTCTAGTGAGACCATCAAAGCTGTGTCTGCATCTATGTGACCTGGAGGACATGATTTCTTATTTTCCAATGAACATGAGGCAGCAGTGCTGAATTCTCTCTTTGTAAGTAAACTGTGGCCACTGGGGGCTAAGGGTATTCCCATGTGGACTGGGAAGCCATTTGGTCATCCTCCACTTTTCGTGGTGTTTCTTGCTGCTGCACTGGGACTTTGGCATTTGCTTCATGAAATAAAAGAAGTTCAACTGGGACACAGTTCTGGAGGCAATTCTTTCATGTGTGGTTGGTCAGGGTCTGCAGGAGAATGCACCAACCAGGCTTCTATCCCACATAGCTTGGCCACATGTCTATAGCAACCTGATTCTGAACATTGCCCGGAAACATCTCCATATAACAAGAAGCCTTTACATGGAAGGGTCTGCTGGCTGCACCATGTCAGTCACAAGCCATTTGGAAGCCAATGGCAGATCCACATGGCCCCACCACAAATTTTTTATCACACATCTGCCTACCACTGCTCTAGGCCCACTACTCAGCAGGTTCCAACATACTGGCATCTCTGTTCTACACCATTTTCATGAAACCCACTCAATCAAGGCACTGTCTTGCATATTTACGATCAGCAACAGGACATCCAAAGTTTCTCCAGTGCCACCTGGTCATGGGAATTTCAAAAATTTCATGGTATTTATCTAGGCATTTTTCAAGGATGACGTTGCAGGCACTGTGGGTTTCAATTCATTCAGGAACCATTAAAGGGTGAGGAAGCTCATTTCAATGAATGCTCTGTAGAACTCTCACAGGCAAGGCTTCCCAAAGAGTGGCCAAAATGTCACATGAAGCCAGGCCCATTGAGGTCTACAATGTGACGTCCATGGGTGTTGTGACTCTCAACTATGGCTGCCAAGTCTTTCAGAATTAAATCATGTGATATCCTGGCTGAGATACCCAGGGCTCTGTGGAAAGCCAACCTGGGCCTAGATCTCAGTTTCCAAGGGTGATTCTCATGGGTGGACTCCTAAAATCCCAACAAAATTCATGGCAATACTTCTCTGAATTCAGTCTCTAAGGGGAATCACACCAGAGTTCAAGCCCAGGTGGTCCAGGTCATGTCTTCATACTGGACACAAATGACCAAATTTAAAACCAAAACCCTCCCATATGGCCCTCATCTTCTTCCATATAGACACTAATCACAACCTCTGGCGGAAGGTTTCCATGAGTGGCGGAGTCCAAGAGAGTGTCCAAAATAACTCCCTTGCCCCTCATTGGCGTAAATTCAGGGTGGTCTGGACACCCTTCATGTGAAACAGGAGTGATCAAATATGCTAGACGTTAATACGTCTATGCTTCTCCAATTTGTGGAAAACTGAGTGTCAGGTATATATTTTTATGTGATTTGCAGTCATGAGAAATCACAAGCACCTCTGCAGGTCTTTGAAGAACCCATTTGACCCAAAGGATCCCTATTCTCACTTGATGGAGTTCAAGAACTTTAAAGAGGAAGGCGACAGACTTCATCCACAAGGACTGCTTTTTGGCCGTTTTGGTTTTGGATGCACACATGGGATCTCTCTTTACATCCACCAGGTGCTGAGAATCTAAGCCACAACCTCACACAGGGCCAAGAGGCTGATTCAGACACATCCCTTTCCAAAACAATTAAGCAAAGAGCCACAGGTGATGCCCATTCATTTCCATTTGAAAACTGTTTTCTTTAGGCTTCACAAAGGGGTGGCCTGAGGCAAAGACCTTCCTGACATTCAGGGGAACAGAACAATAGGTTAGCAAATGGCCCAAAGCAGTGTTTCTCCACTGAGACTTTCCTGATCACACTGATATCTGAATTTTCTGTGATGCTCACCATTCCCTTCAGCTATCCAGTACATGGCCATGTCACAGAGCTTAGAGGCGGTACTTATCTTGGTCACAAAATCTTGAGCCTATTCTGGAGAGTGGCCAGAATTCAGGAAGAAAACAGGAACTTAGGAAGATAGCAGGTGTTACCCATCCATAAGGCAAGCCGCATTCCTTTCATACATTGGGCAGAAAGAATTCTGGTAAGCTTTCTACTAGCCTGGACACATCCTTTGATGCATTCTCTTTTCTAATGTCTACAACCATGGACACAGTGGGATACACAGACTTAAAAACACTCGCCTTGTCAAATCACTTGTTAGAAATCGTCCACTCCAAACCAAACAAACTGCCTTTCCTACCTATTCTCAAAACATGAGACAAAATCACAAACACACACTCACACCCACAAAGTCACCTCCTTTCCCAAAGTAGGTCTCTGACTATCGGGTGTGACCTCTGACTGGTGGGCCGTACTATGTTCCCATCAAATGGCCTTTTCTGTCTCAGATCTGGTTTCCTTGGCCAACTCTGTGAAGTTGTCAGGAGACAGCGGTGAGTCACTTCCTGCTTACTCAGGAAAGGCCACTCTTCAGAGCTTTCCTGGCATTTGGCCATCCTCACATCAGTAGATACCAAGAAAGACTGACTCTGTCCTTGGTAAATCAAAAGAAGGGAGACCACTGGGACTGGGCCTGGGACTAGATTTGTGTGCCTGGATGCCTGGATCCCAAGTTCAGAGAGTTCCATCACCAAGAATGTGAGGTGAGGTCACTTCCTTCAGGAACTGAATGAGGTCAATGCCTTGGCAAGCACATTGTCCTAACATTTGCTTCCAAAGGTCCCATGAAATGGAGGCTGTCCCTAATTTTTTTGACACTTTCACAAGTTAGAATGGTATATCAAATATTGGTAACCAGGAACAGCTCTCCACAGAGGCCTCGTTTTGTCCTTCTTCTCTACATAAAGAAGAGAGAGGCTGATTCAGACACATCCCTTCATGCTGACCAGGTTGTTTGCAATGAAAGATGACTTTTGCTCTCTCAGTTCCTTAATAGGTGCCTACAACTTCTCTAGGGATCATTTGCGCATAGACCTTTGAGTTTCTCAGCAGTTGGAAGATCCCCTACATTCCTGTATTTTAAGACCAACTCTGTCCTTGCTCTTCTCTAAAGTTAGATTGAAGGAACAGTGTATGGTTAGGGTTAATAACAGGTTTGATTTGGAATAGAAATCATTCTGCTGGATGAATAATGGTATTGGGAATCTGCGATATTTTCAAGAATATATAGGTAAAATATAGGAATCTGAAAACAGAAATCTAGGTAAGATTTGAAGCCCAGAAGGGCATTGGGCCCTTGATTGCGGTATTAAGCATAGGACCTTGTAACTTGGATGATTGATTTTCAAAGAGAACTTCCAGTCAAAATGGATAGTCAGGAGTATTAGGAAGATAGTCGGTATGTTTATAAAGGAGAGTGAGTATAGGATTTGGACCAAAAGTTCTTTAGCTATAGGGTTTCGGGTATTGAGTGAATGTAAATGTCAGCACATGTGAAGAATTAATCACAATGATGAACTGGGGAAAATATGTAGGAATGCAGATATCAATAGAGACTTTAGGAAATCTGGCAAAGTATAGTCGGTAGTGAAATGTTAATAAAATAGATTCTTGTCACTTCCTGTTTTTCTGTATGCTTAATAAAACACTGTTGAAATCTTGAGAAGTGTTTTCTAAACTTTTTCCCAGAATGTGCTGTCCCCAACAGCCAAACTTCAGAATGTACTCCCTCACCCAGTTGCACGCAAACTGCTCACCCGCCCAGGCCCATCAATAAACTTTCCTCCCTGCCCTCTTCAAGGAAAGTATATAAGCTCTGCTTAAGCTGTTCTCAGGGTTCTCTGCTCTATTCAAATGAGCTCTGAGCCCCAGCATGCTGGACCCCCAATAAACCCTTTGTTTTTGCATGAGAGAGTCTCTTAGTGGTCTCTTCCCCCAATGCTCTTCCGATCTTTATATATGGAGGTTCCACCGAAATCCAGCAGCGGTGAACGAGAGACCCCAAAGGGCTACTCTCAGGGTAAGTAAGGCGCCTCTTCCTGGTTTCAGGTTTCAGGTTAGGGCTTGGCAAAATGGCTGTCGATGAAGTGTGTGAGCTCTCTTTGATGGTGGCTGGCAGACGTGTCACAGAGCCACAAGCCAAGTCCCTGGGGGAGGCCACAGAGGACTCGGGAATCGAGGAATAATAGTCCCCTTGACTCAGTGATACTTTGTTTCAGATTCGGTATTGCCAGCCCATCGGGTTTTGCCGCCTGCTCAGTCTTGGTCTCAGTGTTGGACGTCCATTGCCTGTCTTTGTTTTCTCTTGTCTGTGTCCTGTGTCGTTGCTTTTACTGTTTGTGTATCTTTCATTATGGGACAGATCACTTCAATGTCTCTGTCCCTGACCCTTGATCTATGGACCAAAGTCCGCTTAAGGGCTCAGAATGTTTCTTTTTCAGTAAAACGCTGGACCTGGCAGACTCTGTGTGCCTCAGAATGGCCCACCTTTGGATTCGGATGGCCCCTAGAAGGATCTTTCTACTTACCACTAATTTAAAAAGACAGAGATATTGTCTTACAGCCAGGGCCACATAGCCATACTGATAAACAGGAATATACCTTAACTTGGCAGGACCTCTGCAAATCTCCTCTTCCGTGGGTGAAGCCTTTCCTTGCTGTGTCCCCGTTCCTACTCCTTCCCCCACGATCTCTCAACCCCTCTGCTCCTCCTCCTCCTCCATCCTCTGTTCTCCCTGAGTCACAAGATTTGACTCTACTGGACTCTCCTCCCCTTCCTTATCTTCTACCCTTGTCCCACAACCCCCAACACCCTCTAAGTGATTCTCCAGCTCCTGACTCAGCCTCTCCGCAATTGGAGGACGCTAAGCCAGCCCAGGGCCCTCCAGATAACACCCCTGCGTCACACACAGCCCCTCCTCCCCTGGAGGAAGCTGGACTTGCTAAAGGAACTCGCTGGTGGCAAATGATTGAAAACCCTGGAACTCCCGTGTTGCTTCCCTCCATCCCTAAGGGCCAATGATTGACGATGGCCATGGGGAAAAAAATGGAAGCCTACCAGTATTGGCCTTCTCCTCTTCAGACCTATATAAATGGAAAAATAACAATCCCCCTTTTACCGAGGACCCAACCTGGCTCTCAGGTCTGGTGAAGTCATTGATGTTTTCACACCAACCTACTTGGGATGACTGCCAACAACTCCTAGGCACTCTCTTCATGACAGAGGAACAAAAGAGAATCCTCCTGGAGGCTAGAAAAAAGTATCCTCGGACCAAATGCGTGACCGACACAACTTCCCAACATATTCAAAGCCGGCTTTCTCTTGAAACGACCCAACTGGGACCCCAACACCTTTGAAGGTAGGGAGCATCTGTCCACTTATCGCCGGGCTCTAATAGTGGGTATCTTAGTGGCCGCTAGGTGACCAACTAATTTGGCCAAGGTAAGAGAGATTATTTAAGGGCCTGATGAATCTCCCTGTATGTTCCTAGAGATAATTATGTAGGCATATAAGAGACATACTCCTTTCGATCCTCAGGCAGAGGATCAAAAGGCATCTGTCACAATGGCCTTTATTGGGAAAGCTGCCCTGGATATTAAAAGAAAGTTACAATGCTTAGATGGATTACAAGATATGACTTTGAGGGATTTAGTCAGAGAACCCGAGAAGGTATACTTTAAGAGAGAAACTGAGGAAGAGAAGGGAGCTGAGTGAGGATAAAAGAAACAAAAGACAGACTAAGGCATTGACTAAGGTCCTGGTCACAACAACAAATAGGCCAGAAACTAAGAAACAGAGAGACAGGAAGGGATACCTGGGCACACACTAGAGGCCACCCCTGGCCTCAGATCAATGTGCCTACTCTAAAGAAAAAGGACACTGGGCCAAAGAGTGCCCTAGAAAGAGACAGCCATGCCAGCCAGATATTCTGACTCTGGAGGAATACTAAGAAAGTCCGGGCTCAGATCCTCTCCCTGACCTCAAGGTAACTTTTGAAATGGAGGGGAACACAATAAACTTTGAAGTAGATACAGGGGCAATATACTCCGCCCATAAGGCCCATTGGGCCCTCTACCGAATAAAAGGTCTCTAATTCAAGAGTCTAACAGAAGTAAATATCGGGCTTTGACAACTAAGAGGACCATGGACCAGGGAAAAGGAAAAATCCATCACTCCTTCCTAGTAATCCCAGAATGCCTGGCCCCATTGATGGGCAGAGTTCTGCTCACCAAGCTCTGGGCCAAAATAACTTTTAACCCTGAAGGCCCCCAAGTGGAATTTTTTAATCCTTCAGTAACTACTCCTATAATCATGGCTCTAACTATGTCAGTAGCAAATGTTCATCAACTCACTCACCTTTGTTCAAAGAAACTGCATTCATTCGTGAAGGATCAAGAACACAGTTTTCCACTAACCTACTCACAGCAAAAGGAAATAACTGAATGGGTAACAAAAGCCTGTCAGGTCCATTAATTGGTTAAAGCTTACACTTCCAAGCTTCCTGCAGGAAAGCACCTATGAGGAACCAGACGAGGACAATTCTGGGAAGTGGACTTTACTGAAATTAAGCCAGTAAGGTATGGACTTAAATAACTCCTAGTCTTTGAAAATACATTTTCAGGATGTATTGAAGCCTTCCCCACACACACAAAAAAAAGAAATGAAAAAGAAGAAAAAAGAAACATCGCAAATGGTTGTAAAGAAGATCCTGGAAGATATTTATTCTCCCCTTGACGACCAGTAGTCTTAACCCTCATCAGCCCCTTAAGCTGCGATGGCTGATCACAAATCCTACTGGACACGAAGTATGGCCTATCTCGAATACAGCCCCCTTACGAACCTGGTGGCCATCTCTCCACCCAGTCATTTGTCAGCTGGCTATAGGTCTTTCCTATTGGGATATCCCTGATTAACTGGATCCCACTAAAATTCCATTAAATCCCTTCCGTACCATAGATAATGGAAACAAACATTATAGATGTAGGGACACGTGAGCCAGATGCAGGTTGGCTAGCCTAGATTACTATGTTTGCCCGGCAGACTATCAAAGCCACAAACAGTCACGGCTGTGGGGGGGGAGAGCAGACTTCTATTGTAAGTCATGGGGATGTGAGCATACAGGGACTGTCAGATGGAACCCAAACTCCTCATCAAATTCTGTACACAGCATTGGCCATATTACGAATTAGATAACCAAAACCGATGGCCCCCAGAGGGGTCTCTAGATCCTCAAATTCTGTGTGACCTTTTTAACTTCTGCAAGTGCTCAAAAGGGTGAAAGGAGATTCCGCTATGTGGAGGCCTTCTCTCTCCTTTGCTCACATCCTGAACTATGCTTCTCCAATAGATGCTCACCCTCAGCCTTGTGCTCTAGACTCTCTGCTGTCACTCCCACCTCAGCAACTTGATTTCTCCCCTCCAATATCTAGATCAAAAACCCAAATCTCGACTGGTTCTCAGACCATTGCTCCCTTGCTGAGGTTGCAGGTACTGAGGTACCACTCCATTCACTCACTCCTCTCCTCTCCTGTCAGTGCCCGCACCGGGTCCCACCCAGTCCTCTTACCACCTAATGCAAAGCTCAAACCCGCTGAGAAGAATCCTCAGACCCTAATACAAGATGTAATGAAAATGGCCTTTAATGTTGCTTTGTCATCACTAAAAACAGGTTACTAAGAATTTAAAGTCCCTCACAGGCTTTTTGGAATCTCACTCCCGTCTCCCCCTCTGTTCTATCTGTTCTACTGCTCAAGTTTTTGTTGCTATTAAGATCCCAAAGCCCTCTCCCAATATTCTTTTACATCTCTCCTTCCTCATTCTCAGATCCACAGAGCTGCTCTTATTTCTGCCTTCCAAATTGTCCCCCTCTGTACCAGGCCCACAGAAAAGTCTTAACTGACCTTCTCCAGAAGTCTTCACCATGGCTGATTTAGGACTTTCAGCAAAAGAGTCCCTATAAAAAAGTTCACTGTAGATAAACTTCCTATTTTTGTGTTGCCCTGGTCTCCTTGGCAACTGGCTAAAAAATTAAGCACTCCTGATCTAAACACACCCTTACTAGTTTTTCACAAAATATTTGAAAAAAAGTCCTCTGGCCTTGAGCTGGGGCTTCACAGAGATGGCTACATTTCTAAGATAAAGAAGTTACAAACTGGGCTGTATGGAAACAGCTGGAAGGGGGAAAAAAAGAAAGGGAAGACACCCCCACCCAGGTGTCCTTGAAAAGTTAACTTGCCCAAACTGAGGAAAAAAGAGAAACAAAAACTGCTTTTTGTGAACTTCTGCAGACTGTGAACTTCTGAGCCCCTTCCCTTACGTGTTGGGTACAAAATTCTGAAACTACGTAACTTGGGTTTCAGGGGATTAATTGATTACAACAGAAGCAATGCCCTCTGAATCTGGTTGAAACCAAAAAAGACTGTTTCCGTGTCTTTGGTGCTATCTTAGGTGCCTTGCCTTGTCCGTCCCTACAACAGTATAATTCTATATACTTAAACATTGTTTATGTTTTCATGAAATGGTCAACAGATGTGATTAATTGTGAAATGGTGCAGATGTTTCCCAGAGTGCTCTATCATGACACAGGTTCATCTGAAGATCAAAGAGGGGGACATACAACCCGGTTCCGCTGGGAACATATGTCCCTCCCCTTAGCCATTCTATTACGAATAGGAGTTGCTGCAGGGTTGGGCACAAGAACCACTGCTCTGGTCCGTGGGACACAACAAGTGACCCAATTAGAAGAAGCAATAGATCAAAACTTAAAGATTTTAGAAACCTCCATCACAGCTTTGCAGGAATCTTTAACCTCTCTCTCTGAAGTTGTTTTACAGAAAAGGCGAGGGTTGGACCTCCTTTTCATGACAGAAGGGGGCCTTTGTGCTTCATTGAGGGAAGAATGTTGTTTTTATGTCGACAATACTGCAGTTGTAAAAAAATCTATGAGTAAATTAAAAAGATGCCTTGAAGAGCAACAACGAGAGAGAGAGGCACAAAAACGGTAGTTTGAGTCTTTTTTTACACAGTCCCCCTGGTTAATTACGTTTTTATCAACCCTGGCTGGTCCAATAATAATCCTCATAGTATTACTAACTATAAAACCCTGTTTCCACAATCATGTAATTTCTTTTCTCCAAGCTCAAATTGGACAAATTAAAATTATGGTAATACCCCACTAGCAGACATAGAATGTGACACCCCACAATGATCACTTTTATGATTAAAAGTAGCCAGAAAAAGAAGTGGGGAATGAAAGGTTAATAAAATATGTACTTGTCACTTCCTGTTTTTCTGTACGCTTAACAAAACACTGTTGAAATCTTGAGAACTCTTTGCTAATCTTGTTGCCAGAATGTGCTGTCCCCAATTGCCAAACTGCAGAATCTACTCCCTCACCCGGTTGAATAGAAACCTGAACTGTACTTGGATCATTGAATGTAGAAGAGAACATCCATTCAAAAAGTTATAGTCAGTTGGATTAGAAAGATAGTCGGTAAGTTTAGGAAGAAAAGTGAGTATAGGATTTGGAACAAAAGTTCTTTAGCAATAGGGATTTGGTTAGAGAGTCAATGTAAATGTCAACACAAGTGAAGAGTCAGTCACAATGATGCACAGGGCAAAATATGTAGGAAAGCAGATATCAATAGAGACATTAGGAAATCAGGAAAAGAATAAAGTGAGTGATGGGATTAGATATTTTCAACAGGGTTGAGGATGAATATGTGAGCTTAGGATAAAACAAATATGAAGTCAACAATAGGATTGACATTTGATAGCATTAGCGTAGCCCAAGACAGTGTCCAAAATAAGCTCTGTTGCCCCTCATTTGCCTAAATTCCCAGTGGACTGTACACCCTTCCTGTGTACCAGGAGTGATCAAATAGGCCTGCCCTTAATACTGCTCTGCTTCTCCAATTTGAGTCCTACTGAGTGTCGGGTACAGATTCTTTATGTGAATTGGAAAGATGAGAAAACTCAAGCACCTATTGGATAGCCTCTGAATACATTTGAAGAACTCATTTGACCCAAAAGATCCCTATTCTCACTTGATGGAATTCAGGAACCTTACAGAGGAAGGCAAAATACTTCATCAACAATGACTGCTCTTTTTGCCATTTTGGATTTTATGCACCCATGGGATCTTTCTTTAGATCCATCAGGTGCTGAGAATCTAAGTCAAAGAATCACACTGGGCCAAGAGGCTGATTCACACACATCTCTTTCCAAATCAATTAAGGAAAGAGCCAAAGGTAAAGCATATTCATTTCCATTTGAAAAATCTTTCCTTCAGGATTCACAAAGGGTTGGCCTGAGACAAAGACCTTCCTGACTCTCAGGGCAACAGAACAATAGGTAAGCAAATGGCCCAAAGCAGGGATTCTCCACTGAGACTTTACTGGTCACACTGATATCTGAGTTTTCTGAGATGCTCGCCATTCCATTCAGCTATCCAGTACATGGCCATGTCACAGAGCTTGGAGGTAGTACATATCTTGGACACAAAACCATGAGCCTATTCTGGAGATTGGCCATAATTCAGGAAGAAAACAGCAACTTAGGAAGGTAGCAGGTATCGCCCATCAATAAGGCAAGCCACAGTCAATTCATAAATTGTGCTGGATGAATGCTGGGAAGCTTTCTATGAGACAGGACACATCCATTGATGCATTCTCTTTTCTAATGTCTACAAGCACGGACACAGTGGGATACACAGACATAGAAACACTTGCATTGTCAAACGACTTACTAGAAACAGTTCACTCCAAACCAAACAAACTGCCTTTTCTACCTATTCTCAGAACATGAGACAAAACCACAAACCCACACCCGCAATGGCACCTCCTTCCCCCAAATAGGTCTGTGACTCTCCGGAGTGTGCTCTGACTGATGGGCCATACTATGTTGCTCCGAAATGGCCTGACCTGTCTCAGATCTGATCTTCTTGGCCAACAATGTGAAGTTGTTAAAAGCCAGGAGTGAGCCACTATCTGCTTTCTCAGGAAGAGCCCCTCTTCGGAGCTTTCCTGGCATTTGGCCATCCTCACATCAGTAGGTATCAAGAAATACTGACTCTGTCCTTTGTAAATCCAAAAAAGTGAGACCACTGGGACTAGGACTGGGACTGGCTCTGGGTGCCTGGCTTTCTGTATACCAAGTTCAGAGAGTTCCATCACCAAGGAAGTGAGATGAGATCACTTCCTTCAGGAACTGAATGAGATCACTGCCTTGGCAACCACTTTGTCATAACAATTGCTCCCAACGGTCCCATGAAATGAGGGCTGCCCCTACTTCCTGTGACACTTTCACAAGTTAAAATGGTATATCACCCGTAGGCAAAAGGGAACAGCTCTCCACACAGGCCGGGTTTGGTACATCTTCTCTACATTAAGAAGAGATAGGCTCATTCTGACGCAACCCTTAATCCTGACCAGGTTGTTTGCCATGGAAGATGATTTTTGCTCTCTCAGGTCTTACATAGCTGCCTACATCTTCTCCAGAGATCATTTCTGCATGGAGCTTTGAGGTTCTCAACAGATGGAAGATCCACTGCATTCCTGTATTGTAAGACCAACACTGTCCCTGCTCTTCAGTAAACATAGATGTGAATTGGAGTCATGAGAAAACCCACGAACCTATGGGATAGCCTCTGCAGGGCTTTAAAGAATTCACTTGACCCAAATGATCCCTATTCTCACTTAATGGAGGTCAGGAACCTTACAGACGAAGGCGAGAGACTCTATCCACCATGACAGTTCTTTTGTCCATTTTGGTTTTGGATGCACACATGGGATTTTTCTTTAGACCCATCATGTACTGTGAATCTAAGCCACAGCCTCACATAGGGCCAAGAGGCTGATTCAGACACATCCATTTCCAAAGCAATTAACCGAAGAGGCACAGGTAATGACCATTCAATTCCATTTGAAAACTATTTTCTTCAGGCTTCACAAAGTGTGGCCTAAGGCAAAGACCTTCCTGACATTCAGGGCAACAGATTAGGTAAGCAAAAGGCCCAAAGCAGGGTTTCTCCACTGAGACTTTCTTGGGCATACTGATATCTGAGTTTTCTGAGATACTCACCATTCCCATCAGCTATCCAGTACATGGCCATGTCACAGAGATGGAGGTGGTACATATCTTGGACACAAAATCATGAGCGTATTCTGGAGAGTGTCCAGAATTCAGGAAGAAAACAGGAATTTAGAAAGATGGCAGGAATTGCCCATCCATACGGCAAGCTGCAGTCCATTCATAAATTGCACAGGATGAATGCTTTGAAGCTTTCTCGTAGACAGGGCACATCCATTGATGCATTCTCTTTTCTACTGTCTACAATCACGGACACAGTATGATATATAGACACAGAAACACTCACGTTGTCAAAGGACTTATTAGAAACAGTTCACTCCAAAACAAACAAACCAGCTTTCCTAACTATTCTCAGAACATGAGACAAAACCACAAACTCACACTCACACCCAAAATGGTACCTCTTTCCCCAAAGTAGGTCTGTGTCTATCCGGAGTGTCCTCTGACTTGTGGGCCATACTATGTTCCCCAAAAATGGCGTGTCCTGTCTTCAATCTGGTCTCCTTAGCCAACTCTGTGAAGTTGTCAGGAGCCCGTGGTGAGAAACTACCTGCTTTCTCTGGAAAGGCCAGTCTTCATAGTTTCCAGGCATTTGACTGTACTCACATCAGTAGGTACCAAGAAAGAGTGACTCTGTCTTGTTAAATCCAAACAAGTGAGCCCACTGGGACATGGAGTGGGTTTGACTCTGTGTGTCTGGTTTCCTGGATCCCAAGATCACAGACTTTCATCACCAATAATGTAAGGTGAGGTCACTTCCTTCAAGAACTGAATGAAGTCACTGCCTTGGAAACCACTTTGTTTTAACAGTTGCTTCCGAGGTTCTCAAAAGATGGAGTCTGCCTCTACTTGCTGTGACTCATTCATAAGTTAGAATGGTATATCAACCATAGGCACCGGGGAACAGCTCTCCACACAGCCATGGTTTGGTCCATCTTCTCTACATTAGGAAGAGAGAGGCTAATTCAGACACATCCCTTCAACCTGACCAGGTTGTTTGCCATGGAAGATGACTTTTGCTCTCTCAAATCCTTCATACCTGCCTACACCTTCTCCAGGGATTATTTCTGCAGGGACTTTTGAGGTTCTCAGCTGGGGGATGATACCCTACCTTCCTGGATTTTAAGACCAACTCTGTCCCTGCTCTTCTGTAAAGTGAGATTGAGGGAACAGTGTATGGTTAGTGTTAATAGCATGTTCGATTTGGGTTAGGAGTCATTCTGCTGGATGAATTATGGTATTGGGAAACTTTGATATTTATAACAATATAAATGTGAAATATATGTTTGAAAACAGAGATCTAGGAAAGATTTGAAGCCCAGAAAGGCATTGGGCCCTTGATTGGTATACTTAGATTGAATCATGTTCTGCACCGAGGTCTCAGATAAATCGATATACAATGGCATAGGACCCTATACCTCGGATGATTGAAAGTAGAAGAGAACATCCAGTCAAAAGGGATAGTCTGTAGGATTAGGAAGATAGTAAGTAGGTTTAGGAAGAAGAGTGAGTCTCGGAGTTGGACCAAAAGTTCTTTAGCAATTGGTTTTCAGTTAGAGGGTGAATGTAAATGTCAGCACATGTGAAGAGACAGTCACAATGATGAACTGGGAAAAATATGTAGGAAAGCAGATATCAATAGGGGCATTAGGAAATCAGGAAACGTATAAAGTGAGTGATAGGATTAGATATTTTCAAAAGGCTTGAGGTTAAATATATAATCTTAGGAAGAAACAAATATGTAGTAACCAATAGGATTGACATTTGAGAGCAGTAGGCACCCTGGACATAGATGCTTTTAGTAATCCATGGTCACTTCCCATTTAGGCTTTGGTACAATCATATGTGTGACCTTTGCATTTTGTGTACAGAATACTACTGTGGTAAAATGTATATGTAGATCAGGTGACATGAGTATTTCTTGCACTATAAAGGGGAGTAATATTCTGGAAACTTATAAATTAGTACTGGGGATAAAAATAGGTGTACCTTGTGTTGATGATTATTGAGATGATGCATGAATAGACCATATTGTGAATAAAGTATGTAACTGGATCCAACATTAAATAATGGTTTGAGTTTGCATCTGAAAATATATTGGAAATCTTATATTGATATATATACCATCATTCCAACGAGTTATATATGCAATGGTATTATTAGGGTTACGGTTTATCGTGAAGAGTGAGTTTTGCTTCAAAAATGATTATGGAATCGAAAATAATGTGTTTAGAAAGAAGTCTAGTGAAAAGACCAGTAAAGAAACATGGAGGAATACATGTGTTCTGAAGTAGTAAGTAATTGAAAGTGAACCAAATGCCAAAAAAATTTGTGAAGTTGTGGATGAAAAAATACATCCTATGATGTCCATAAACTGAAGAAATAGTAATGTACCAGTGTTGAGTAAAAATGAACTTCAAATTACACATCATGTCCCATAGCAGTCTACTTGCATTAATGTTAAACTGGGTCAGTTACTGTAGAAATATTAGGATTTTTAAGCACCATCCACTGAACTTAGTTTTCAGTAGTAGGAAACCAAAATATATTTCAGGTGTATGAATATTACTGAGAATAATCTTGTGAAAATTTGAATTTAAATGAACATAAATGAATATGAATGAATTTAGGGAGTGTATAATAAGACACATATTTTTCATTTTTTTTTAAAATCTGGAGAATATACACACACACACACACACGCACACACACACACACACACACACACGCACACACACACACATTAATATTTAGCAATATATATGCCAATCGATATTCATCATGAAATATAATTCATTCACAAATCCAAAAATATTCATTTTACTGAACATGGATTTATGTATACTGTTTTTCACTAGGAAGCTCACCCATAGGTGGAATATTCAGTTCCATCATTATTTAGGGAAAGTCATCTCTTCTCACAATTTTTATATTCCAAAGCCAGTGATCTTTCAAGAATGTACGTGTGATACCAGGTAGGATATTGTATATGCATAAAAAAATTACATGTGCTGAATAGGATACAGAGAAAGGGAGACAGGAATTTACATATGTGATAACTTTAAAAAATCATGGAGAAATATTAAAATGAAAAGTTTACTAAATTTAAAACACATACTCTTGATAAAGAGGAAGACAAATACAAATATACACCATGCTTCCTATGAAAGGACTGTACTTCTATTCAGTTAGGTTTTTTTTTCTCCATGATATTAGGATTAGTAGTCAGAGTCTAGTAGGGTATGGGTTAGTGTCAGGGATTCAGTATTTCAAATGGAAAATAGGAAAATGAATCTAATGTGTATGCAAACATGTGATACACAAAAATCATCCCTCTCTTATCCAGAACAATGCCTTGACATAACCATCGCTAAAAGTAAGACACAATTAGAGGAGAGGAGTTAGAAAACCTGTGAATACATATGTGGAATAAAAAATGCTCAGGAGTTCACAACACTGGAGGTGGTAAAAGAGTTTACAAAAGTATGGGATAGGGTAAACACTCCAGAAACATGGAGCTGTGCTGACCTAAAGACTTATTGAGAAACTTCCTCTGAGGTTAGGCACAAGAAATATATGTATGGCAATATGTAAATCAATGGTTCTGCAACTGATGTGATTCTGCAATCTGTATATGGAATAAAAATGGGAGCTCATATCCCACTTGAATCAAAGTGTGAAATATGATATATCAAGAAGTATGTAATGGTTTGAACAACCTACAATGAAAATTAATTAAAAAAAGAAAAAGAAATATATGTAATTGTCAGGAGATTTAGCTTCGTTTATAGTGACACCAAAAATCTGGGTCTGCATCTATGTAACCTGGAGGACATGGTTGTTTATTTTGTAATGAACATGAGGCAGCAGGTGTGAATTCTCCCTTTGTAGGTAAACTGTTGCCACTGGGAGCTAAGTGTCTTCCCGTGTGGTCTGTGAAGCCATTTGGTCATCCTCCACTTTTCAGGGTGTTTCTTACTGCTGCACTGGGAATTTGGTATTTGCTTCACGAAATACAATATGTTCAACTGGGACACAATGCTGGAGGGAGTTCTGTCATGTGTGGTTGGTCAGGGTCGGTAAGAGAATGTAGGAACCAGGCTTCTATCCCACATAGCTTTCCCCTTGACTATAGCAACCTGATTCTGAACATTGCCCTGAAACCTCTACATATAACAAGATGCCTTTACATATAAAGGTCTGCTGCCTGCACCATGTCAGTCGCAAGTTTTGGAAGCCAATGGAAGATCCAGGTGGTCCTACCAAAAATATTTATTTACACACTACAGTCCACTGCTCTACACCCACTACCCAGCAGGCTCCAACTTACTGGCATTTCTGTTCTACACCATTTTCACGAAACTCAGTCAATCAAGGCACTGTTTGTTATACTCATGATCAGCAGCAGGATATCTAAAGGTTATCCAGTGCCACCTGGTCATGGGGATTTCAAAAATTTCATGGTATTAATCTAGTCATTTTTCAAGCATGAAGTTGGAGGCACTGTGTGTTTCATTTAATTCAGGAACCAGTAAATGGTGAGGAAGCTCATTTCAATGAAAGCTCTGGAGAACACTCACAGGCAAGCCTTCCCGAAGAGTGGCCAAAGGGACACATGAATCCAGGCCCATTGAGGTATACAATGTGAGGTCCATGTGTGTTTGGACTCTCAACTATGGCTACCAAGTCTTTAAGAATTAAATCATGTGATATCCTGGCTCAGAATCCCTGAGCTCTGTGGAAAGCCATCCTGGGCCTAGATCTCAGTTTCCAAAACCGATTCTCATGCGTGGTCTCCTAAAATCCCAACACTATTCATGGCAATACTTCTCTGAGGTCAGTTCCAGAACTCAGTCTCTAAGGGGAATCACACCAGAGTTCAAGCCCTGGTGGACCCAGTCATCTCTTCCAACTACCACACAAATTACCACAATTAAAACAAGAACCCTCCCATATGGCCCTCATCTTCTTTCATATAGACACTCATCATAATCTGGCTGGAGGTTTCCATGAGGGGCGCAGACCAAGACAGTGTCCCAAATAAGCTCCTTTGCCCCTCATTTGCCTAAAGTCAAGGTGGCCTGGACACCCATCCTGTGAACCAAAAGTGATCAAATAGGCCTGCCATTAATACTGCTCCAATTTGAGGACTACTGTCTGTGGGGTTTAGATTCTTTATGTGAATTTTAGTCATGAGAAAACCCAAGCACAATGGGCTAGCCTCTGCAGGTTTTGTAGAACTCTTTTGACCCAAAGGATCCCATTCTCACTTGATGGAGGTCAGGAACCTTACAGAGGAAGTCGAGAGACTTCATCCCAATAATTGTTCTTTTGGCGAATTTTCTTTTGGATGCACACATGGTAACTTTCTTTAGATCCATCAGGTGCTGAGAATCTAAGCCACAGCCACACACAGGGCCAAGGGCCTGATTCAGACACATCCCTTTCCAAAGCAATTAAGGAAAGTGCCACAGGTATGCCCATTCATTTCCATTTGAAAACTGTTTTCTTCAGGCTTCATAAAGGGGTGGCCTGAGGCAAAGACCTTCCTGACATTCAGGGCAACAGAACAATAGGTAAGCAAAAGGCCCAAAGCAGGATTTCTCCTCCGAGACTTTCCTGGTCACACTGATATCTGAGTTTTCTGAGATGCTCGCCATCCCCTACAGCTATCCAATACATGGCCATGTCACAGAGCTTGGAGGTGGTACATATCTTGGACACAAAACCATGGGGCTATTCTTGAGATTGGCCGGAATTCAGGACGAAAATAGAAACTTAGGAAGGTAGCAGGTGTTGCTCATCGATAAGGCAAGCTACAGTCCATTCAAAAACGGGGCAATATGAATGCTGAGAAGCTTTCTACTAGACACGACATATCCATTGATGAATTCTCTTTTCTACTGTCTACAACCACGGAAACAGTGGAATACACAGACATAGAAACACTCGCCCTGTGAAAAGACTTACTAGAAACAGTCCACTTCAAATGAAACAAACCGACTGTCCTACCTATTCTCAGAAAATGAGACAAAACCACAAACCCACAACCACACCCACAAAGGCACCTCCTTCCCCTAAGTAGGTCTGTGAATATCCAGAGTGTCCTCTGACTTGTGGGCCATAATATGTTCCCCCAAAATGGCCTTTCCTGTCTCAGATCTTGTCTCCTTGGCCAACTCTGTGAACTTCTTAGGAGGCAACGGTGAGCAACTACCTGCTTTCTCATGAAAAACCCTGCATCCGAGCTTTCCTGACATTTGGCCTTCGTCACATCTGTAGGTACCAAAAAATACTGACCCTGTCCTTGGTAAATCCAAACAAGTGAGACCACTGGGACTGGGACTTGGATTGGCTCTGTGTGCCTGGCTTCCTGGATCCCACGTTCAGAGAGTTCCATCACCAAGAAAGTGAGGTGAGGTCACTTCCTTCCTGAACTGAATGAGGGCACTGTCTTGGCAGCCACTTTGTCCTAACTGTTGCTTCCAAGGGTCCCAAGAGATTGAGGCTGCCCCTACTTCCTGTGACATTTTCACAAGTTAGAATGGTATATCAACCAAAGGCACCCAGGAATAGATCTCCACACAGGCCTGGTTTGGTCCATGATCTCTACCTTAAAAAAAATCTGATTCAGACACAACCTTTTATCCTGACGGGGTTGTTTGCCATGGAAGATGACTTTTGGTCTCTCAGGTCCTTTATTGCTTCCTACATCTTCTCCAGGAATCATTTCTGCATGGACCTTTGAGGTTCTCAGCAGGTGGAAGTTTTTCTACATTTCTGTATTGTAATATCAACTCCTTCCCTGCTCTTCTGTAAAGTTAGATTGAGGGAACAGTGTCCGGTTATGGTTAAAAACATGCTCGATTTGGGTTAGAAATCATTTTGCTGGATGAATGATCGTATTGAGAACTTGCTATGTGTAGAAGAATATATAGGTGAAATATATGTATGAAAAAAGAAATCTAAGTCTGATTTGAAGCCCAGAAGGGCATTGGGCCCTTGATAGGGATACGTGGTGTTGAATTACGTTCTGCAGAGTTGTCTCAGATAAATCGATATACAATGGCATAGCACCTTGTACGTTGCATGAATTAATGTAGAAGGAACATCAAGTCAAAAAGGCATAGTCGGTAGTGAAAGGTTAATAAAATTAATAAAATAGGTACTTGTCACTTCCTGTTTTTCTGTATGCTTAACAAAACACTTTTGAAATCTTGAGAAATGTTTGCTAATCTTGTTCTAGAATGTACTGTTCCCAACAGCCGAACTGCAGAATGTACTCCCTCACTCGGTGTCATGCAAACCGCCCACTCGCCCTTACCCATCACTAAACTTCCCTCTCTTCCTTCTCCAAGGAAAGTATATAAGCTCTGCTTAAGCTGTTCTCAGAGGTCTCTGCTCTATTTAATTTAGCTCTGAGCTCAAGCATGCTGGACCACAAATAAACCCTTTGCTGTTGCATGAGACAGTCTCTTGATAGTATCTTCCTCTGACACTCGCCTGACCTTTACATATTGAGGTTCCACCGAGTTCCAGCAGTGGCGGAGGAGAGACCCCAACGGGCTCCTCTTGGAGCAAGTAAGGCGCCTCTTTCCGGTTTCAGGTTTCTTGTTAGGGCTTGGCAAAATTGCTGGCGATGAAGAGCCTTGGCTCTCTCCGACGGTGGCTGAGAGACGTGTCACAGAGACAAAGGGCACCTCTCTGGAGGACCCCGCAGAGAACTCGGGAAATCAAGGAACAATAGTCTTCTCGACTCAGTGATATTTTCTTTTAGATTCGTTGTTGCCATACCATTGGGTTTTGCCGGCTACTCATTCCTGGTCTCAGTGTTGGACGTTCATTGCCTGTCTTTATGGTCTTGTCTTATCTGTGTCGTGTGTCCTTGCTTTTACTGTTTGTGGAACTTTCATTATGGAACAGAGCACGTCAATGCCTCTGTCCCTGACCCTTGATCACTGGACCAAAGTCCGCTTAAGGGCTCAGAATCTTTCTTTTTTTAGTAAAACGCTGGACCTGGCAGAATCTCTGTGCCTCAGAATGGCCCATCTTTGGAGTCGTATGGCCCCTAGAAGGATCTTTCTACTTCCCACTAATTTAAAAAGTCAGAGGTATTGTCTTTCAGCCAGCGCCACATAGCCATCCAGATCAACAGCCATATATCTTAACTTGGCAGGACCTCTGCAAATCTCCTCCTCCATGGGTGAAGCCTTTCCTTGCCCCTACCTCTGCTCCTACTCCTTCCCCCATGATCTCTCAAACCCTCTCAACCTCCTCCTCCTCCACCCTCTGTTCTCCCTGAGTCACAGATTTGACTCTACTGGACTCTTCTCCCCCTCCTTATCCCCTGCCCTCGTCCCCTAACACACAACACACTCTAAGTGATTCCGCTGCTGCTGACTAAGCCTCTCTACCATTGGAGGAAGCTAAGCCGGTAATAGGATCTGACAATGGACCGATGTTCATGGCCCAGGTAAGTCAGGGGTTAGCCAGGAACCTGGGGATTAATTGGAAGTTAAATTGTGCTTATAGACCACAGAGTTCAAGACAAGTAGAAAGAATGAATAGAACCATTAAAGAGACCTTAACGAAATTAAGCTTAGAGACCAGCATAGGATTGGACTATGCTCCTGCCTTATGCAATGTTTCATGCAAGAAAAAATCCCTTTGTTTCTTTGAGTAACCTTACCACGTGTGAAATTCTTTATGGTGGCCCTCCTCCAGTAGGGGACCTAAGACCAACTGTAAGACCTAAAGATCCTTTCCACACCCCCTTGCTTGACAGACTTAAATATCTTGAAAGAACTCAGTAATACCTGTGAAAACAGCTGGCCACTGCCTACCCAACTGGGAACCAGGGGATTCCACATCCATATCAAGTAAGAGATTTCATCTATGTAAGATGATATCAGGTGTCATCCCTGGTACCCCGCTGAAAAGGACCATACCAGGTGCTATTATAACACCTACAGTGGTAAACGTAAACAGAATCACTTCCAGGATCCATGCCTCTCATCTCAAGCCTGCTCCCTGTACAGAATCTTTCTGGAAACTGAAAAAGACTGGTAACAGTTTCAAATTGTGTATTCGCAATGTGAATAAGGTTATATACTCTCCCCTTGGCTACAAGTAGTCCTAACCCTCATCAGCCCATTAAGCAGTGATGGCTGATCACAAATCCTACTGGAAAAGAAGTATGGTCTATCTCGCATACAGCCCCCTTAGGGACCTGGTGGCCATCTCTCCACCCAGACATTTGTTAGCTGGCTATAGGTATTTCCTATTGTGATATCACTGATGAAGAGGATCCCACTAAAATACCATTAAATCCCTTCTGTACCATAGATAATGGAAACAAACATTATGGATGTAGGGACACGCAAGCCAGATGCAGGTTGGCTAGTCTAGATTACTAAGTTTGCCTGGCAGACTATCAAAGCCACAAAGAGTAGTGGCTGTGTGGGGGAAAAGCCGACTTTTTCTGTATGTCATGGGAATGTGTGCATACAGGGGCTGCCTGATGGAACCCCAATTCTTCATCAAATTCAGTACACAGCATTGGCCACATTACCAATTAGACAACCAAAAACTATGGCACCCAGAGGGGTCTCTAGATCCTCAAATTTTGCATGACCTTTTTGACTTCTGCAAGTGCTCAAAAGAGTGAAAGGAAATTCCCCTATGTGGAAGCCTATTCCCTCCTTCACTCACATCCTGAACTATGCTTCTCCAATAGATCATTATCCTCAGCCTTCTGCTCCAGACCCTCTGCTGTCACTCCCATCTCAGCAACTTGATTTCTCCCCTCCAATAACTAGATCAGAAACCCAAAGCTCCACCAGTTCTCTGACCATAGCCCCCTTGCTGAGGTAGCAGGTACATAGGTACCGCTCCACCGACTCATTCCTCTCATCTCCTGTCAGTGCCCTCACCGGGTCCCACCAGGTCCTCTTACCAGCTAACCCAATGCTCAAACGAGCTGAGGAGAGCCCTGAGACCCTTATCCAAGATGTAATATAATTGGCCTTTAAAGTTGCTTTGTCATCACTGAAAACAGGTTACTAAAATTTAAAGTCCCTCACAGGATTTTGGGATCCTCACTCCCGTCTTTCACTCTGCTCTACCTGATCTACTGTTCAAGTTTGCTGCTAGGAAATTCCAAATACCCTTTCGCATTATTCTTTTACATCTCTCTTTTCCCTCATTCTCAGATCCTCGGAGGTGCTCTCAGCCCCAACTTCCCCTTCTTTCCCCCTCTGTACCAGGTCCACAGAAAAGTCTTAAATGACCTTCTTCAGAAGTCTTCACCATGGCTGAGTTTTGAACTTTCAGCCAAAGAATCCCAATAAAGACTTTAATGTAGATAAACATTCTCTTTTGTATTGCCCTGTTCTACTTGGCCACTGGCTAAAAATCTCAGTACTTCTAAGCTAGACAACCTCTAACTAGTTTTTCACAAAATATGTGAACAAGTCCTCTGGCCTTCAGCTGGGGCTTCACAGAGATGGCTACATTTCTAAGATAAAGAAATTACCAACCAAGCTCCATGGTAACAGCTGGCAGGGGGAAAATAAGAAAGGGAAGAAAAAGCTCTCCTCCTCCCAGGTGTCCTTGAAAAGTTAACTTGCCCAGAACAGAAGGAAAAACAGAAACAAATACTGCTTTTTTAAACTTCTGAAGACTGTGAACTACTGAGCCCCATGCCTTATATGTTGGGTACAAATTTCTGAAACTACCTAAACTTGAGTTTCAGGGGATTAATTGATTACAATAGAAGCAATGCCCTCTGAATCCGGTTGCAACCAAATAGGACTGTTTCCCTCTCTTGAGTGCTATCTTAGGTGCCTTGCTTTGTCAGTGCCTACAACAGCATAATTCTATATACTTAAACATCGTTTATGTTTTCATGAAATGATCAAGATATGTGATAATTTGTGTAATGGTGCAGATGTTTCCCAGAGTGCTCTATCATGACGCAGGTTCATTTGAGGATCAAATAGGTGGGGCATACAACCGGTTCCACTGGGAACATATATCCCTCACTTTAGCCATCCTATTAGGAATAGGAGTTGCTGCACGGGTGGGCAGAGGAACCAGTGGCATTGTCCATGGGACACAAAAGATGACCCAATTAGAAGCAGCAATAGAGCAAAAGTAAGATATTAGAAACCTCCTTCAGGGCTTTGCATGAAACTTTAACCTCTCTCTCTGAAGTTGTTTTACAGAACAGTTGAGGGTTGGACCTCCTCTTCATTAGAGAAGGGGGGCTTTGTGCTGCATTGAGGGAAGAATGTTGTTTTTATGCTGACTATACTGGAGTTGTAATAAAATCTATGAGTAAATTTAAAAGACACCTTGAAGAGCATCAACAAGTGAGAGAGGCCCAAAAAGGGTGGCTTGAGTCTTGGTTCACACAGTCCCCCTGGTTAACTACGTTTTTATCAACCCTGGCCGGTCCAATAATAATCCTCATATTATTGCTAACTATAAAACCCTGTTTGCTCAACCATGTAATGTCTTTTCTCCAGGCTCAAATTGGACGAGTTAAACTTATGGTAATACCCCACTAGCTGACATTGAATGTGACACCCTCCAATGATCATTTGTATGATTAAAATTAGCCAGAAGAAGAAGTGGGGAATGAAATATTAATAAAATAGGTACTTGTCACATCTTGTTTTTCTGTATGCTTAACAGAACACTGTTGAAATCTTGAGAAATGTTTGCAAATCTTGTTCCCAGAATGTTCTATCCCCAGCTGCCAAATTGCAGAATGTACTCCCTCTCCCAGTTGCATGCAAACCGCCCACTCGCCCTGACCCATCAATACAATTCCCTCCCTTCCCTCTCCAGGGAAAGTATATAAGCTCTACTTCAGCTATTCTCAGGGCTATCTGCTCTATTCAGGTGAGCTCTGAACCCCAGCCTGCTGGACACCCAATAAACCGTTTGATGTTGCATGAGATAGTCTGTTGGTAGTCTCCTCCTCTGAAGCTCGCACCACATTTACTTGGATGATTAAATGTAGAAGAGAACATCCAGTCAAAAAGGGATAGTCTGTAGCATTACGAAGATAGTCAATAAGTTTAGGAAGAAGGGTGAGTATAAGATTTGGAACAAAAGTTTCTTAGCAATAGGATTTCGATTAGAGAGTGAATGTAAATGTCAGCACAGGTGAAGAGTCAGTCACAATGATGAACTGGGGAAAATATGTAGGAAAGCATATATCAATATAGACATTACAAAATCAGGCAGAGTATAAAGTGAGTGATAGGATTAGACATTTTGAACAGGGTTGAGTTTAAATATATAATCTTAGGAAGAAACAAATATGTAGTCACAAATAGGATTGACATTTGAGAGCACTGGGCAAATTTCAGGTGGATGAATATTTCTGAGAATAATCTTGTGAATAGTTGATTATAAATCCACATACATGAACATGAATGAATTTAGGGAGTGAATATAAGACACATATATTTCATATTTTGAAAAATCTGGAGAGTGTATATATATATATATATATATATATATACATATACATAAAACACACACACAGACAAAAAAGTAGCAATATATATGTCAATCAAAATTCATTATAAAATATATACCATCCACAGATCTAAAAATATTCATTTTACTGAACATGGATTTATGTATAATGCTGTTCAACTAGCAAGCTCACCCATAGGTTGAATATTCAGTTCCAACAGGGTTTAGTAGGAGTGATCTCTTCTAACAATTTGTATCTGCCAAGTCAGCCACCTCACAAGAATGTACGTGTGGTACCAGATAGGAATCTATATGTGCATATAAGAATACAGAGAAAGGGAGACAGGAATTCACATATTTGTTAACCTTAAAAATACTAGGACAACTATTTCAACAAACAATTGACTAGATTTATAACTCCAACTCTGTATCATGCAAAAGGCAAGTCCATCTATACACCATGCCTACTCTGAACTGCTTGTATTTCTATTCTTTATGGGTTATTTTTCTCCATCATATTAGGATTAGTAGTCAGAGTCTGGTAGGGTATGGGTTAGAGTCAGGTATTCAGTATTTTGAATTGAAAATAGGACACTGAATCCAATGTGTATGCAAATATATGCTACGGAAAAATCTTCCCACTCTCCTCCAGAACAATGCCTTGACATTACCTTCGCCCCAAGTAAGACACAATTAGAGGAGAAGAGTTAGAAAATCTGTGAATACATATCTAGAATGGAAAATGCTCCAGATTTCACATCTTTGGAGGTGGTAGAGGAGTTTCCAAAAGTAAGAGACAGGGTAAACACTCCACAAACATGGAGCTCTGCTGGCCAAAAGACTTTTTGAGAATCTGCCTCTGAGGTTGGGCACTTGAAATATATGTTGTTGTCAGGAGCTTTAGCTTTATTTGTAGTGAAACCATCAAAGCTGGATCTGCATCTATGTGACCTGGAGGAAATGGTTACTTATTTTAAAATAAAAATGAGGCAGCAGTGATGAATTCTCTTTTTGTAGGTAAACTTTGGCCACTGAGGGCTAAGGGTCTTCCCGTGTGGACTGTGAAACCAATGGTCATCCTCCAATTTTCGTGGTGTTTCTTGCTGCTGCACTGGGAGTTTGGTATTTGCTTCATGAAATACAACGAGTTCAAATGGGACACAGTGCTGAAGGGAGTTCTGTCAGGTGTGGTTGGCAGGGTCTCCAGGAGAATGCACCAACCAGGGTTCTATCTCAAGTAGCTTGCCCCCTTGACAATTACAACATGATACTGAACATTGCTCTGAAACCTCTCCATATAAAAATATGCCTTTACATATATGGGTGTGATGGTTGCACCATGTCAGTCACAGCCATTTGGAAGCCAATGGAAGATCCATATGGCCCCACCACAGATGTTTTATCACACATTTGCATAACACAGCTCTAGGCCCACTACTTACCAGGCCCCAACTTACTGGCATCTCTGTTCTACAACATTTTCATGAAACCCAGTCAATCAAGGCCCTGTCTGGTATACTCATGATCATCAACAGGACATCAAAGGTCCTCCAGTGCCAGCTGGTCATCGGAATTTCTAAAATTTCATGGTAATTATCTAGCATTTTTTCACAGATGCATTTGGAGGCAATGTTGGTTTCAATTCATTCAGGAACCATTAAATGGTGAGGAAGCTAATTTCAGGGAAATCTCTGGAGCACTCTCACAGGCAAGTCTACCCAAAGAGTGGCCAAAAAGTCACATGAAGCCAGGCCCATTGAGGTCTACAAAGCGAGGTCCAAGTGTGTTTTGAATCTCAATTATGCCTGCCAAGTCTTTCAGAATAAAATCATGTAATATCCTGGCTGTGATTCCCAGTGTTCTGTGGAAAGCCACTCTGGGCCTTGATCCCAGGTTCCCAATGGCAACTCTCATTCCTGGCCTCCTAAAATCCCCACACAATTCATGTCAATACTTCTCTGAGGTCAGTTCCAGAACTCAGTCTCTAAGGGGAATCACAGCAGAATTCATGCCCAGGTGGACCCAGTCATCTCTTCCAACTGCCACACAAATGACCACAATTATAACCAAAACACTCCTACATGGCCCTCATCTTCTACCATAAAGATACTCATCATAACATCTGGATGGAGGTTTTCATGAGAGGCACATCCCAAGACAGTGTCCAAAATAAGCTCCCTTGCCCCTCATTTGCCGAATGACAGGGTGGATTGGACACCCTTCCTGTGAACCAGGAGTGATCAAATAGGCCTGCCCTTAATACTGCTTCGCTTCTCCAATTTGAGCCTCTCTGACTGTGGGGTCTAGATTCTTTTTGTGAATTGGAGTCATGAGAAAAGCCAAGCACCTCTGCAAAGATTTGAAGAACTCATTTCACCCAAAGGATCCCTATTCTGACATGATGGATTTCAGAAACCTAACAAAGGAAGGCAATATACTTCATGCACATTGATTGAACGTTTTTCCATTTTGGTTTAGATGCACATATGGGATCTTTCTTTACATCCATCAGGTGCTGAGAATCTAAGTCACAGCCTAAAACAGGGCAAAGGGCCTGAATCAGACACATCGTTTTCCAATGAAATTAAGCAAAGAGCCAGAGGTGATGCACATTCATTTCCATTTGAAAACTGTTTTCTTCAGGCTTAACAAAGGGGTTGCATGAGACATAGACCTTTCTGATATTCAGGGCAACAGAACAATAGGTAAGCAAAAGGCCCAAAGCAGGGTATCTCCACTGAGACTTTCCTGGTCACACTGATATCTGAGTTTTCTGAGATGCGAGCCATTCTATTCAGGTATCCAGTACATGGCCATGTCAAAGACCTTGGATTTGGTACGTATCTTGGACACATAACCATGAGCCTATTCTAGAGAGTGGCCAGAATTCAGGAAGAAAACAGGGACTTAGGAAGGTATTAGGTGTTGCCCGTGCATAAGGCAAGCCACACTCCATTCATAAATTGGGCAGGATGAATGCTGGGAAGCTTTATACTAGACATGACACATCCATTGCTGCATTCTCTTTTCTCTTGTCTACTACCACAGGCACAGTGGGATACACAGACATGGAAACACTCACCTCGTCAAACGACTTACCAGAAACAGTTCACTCCAAAACAAACAAACCGCCATTCCTACCTATTTTCAGAACATGAGACAAACCACAAACCCACACCCACTCCCAAAAAGGCACCTCCTTCCCCAAGTAGCTGTGTGACTAACCAGAGTGTCCTCTGACTGGTGGCCATACTCTGTTCTTCTGAAATGGCCTGTCCTCTCTCAGATCTGTTTTCCTTGGCAAACTCTGTAAAGTTGTAAGGAAAAAATGGAGAGCTACTACCTGCTTTCTCAGGAAAGTTCCCTCTTCAGAGCTCTCCAGGCATTTGGTAATTCTCACTTCAGTAGGAACCAAGAATGACTGACTTTATCCTTGCTAAATCCAAACAAGTGAGCCCACTGGGACTGGGACTGAAACTGCCTCTGGGTGCCTGGCTCCTTGGATACAAAGTTCAGAGAGTTCCATCACAGGGAAATGAGGTATGTCACATTCTTTGGAACTGAATGAGGTCACTGCCTTGGCAAAGGTATATCTTATGATGTGCAAAAACTGAAGAAATAATAATGTACCAGTGTCGAATACAAATGAATGACAAATTACATATCATGTCCCATAGGATTCTACTTGCATTGATGTTAGACTGCGTCAGTTACTGTAGAATAATTAGGATTTGTATGCACCATTCACTGAAGTTAGTTTTCAGTACTAGGAAACAAATATGTATTTCAGGTGGATGAATATTTCTGATTATAATCTTGTGAAAAGTGGATTATAAATCCACATATATGAACATGAATGAATTTAGAGAGTGTATATTAGACACATATATTTCATATTTTGAAAAATTTGGAGAGTATATCTATATCTATATCTACATCTATACACACACACACACACACACACACACACACACAACACTCACAGACATTAAAAAGTACCAATATAAATGCCAATCGAAATTCATCAGTAAATATATATCATCCACAAATGCAAAAATATTTATTTTACTGAACATGAGTTAATGTATAATGTTGTTCTACTAGGACGCTCTCCTATAGGTTGAATTTTCATTTCCAACAGCATTAAGGAGGAGTGAACACTTCTCACAATTTGTATCTGCCAAGACAGCCACCTCACAAAAATGTACGTGTGATACCTGGTAGGATTCTATATATGCATATAAATATACATGTGTGAATAGGCTACAGAAAAGGGAAACAAGAATTCACATATTTGTTAAGTTTAAAAACACATGGAGAATATTTCAATTAAAATTTGACTAGATTTATAACTCCTACCTTATATAATGCATATGTCAAGTCCAACTATACAACATGTCTCCTCTGAAGTGCTTGTATTTCCATTGTGTTGGGTTAATTTTCTCCATTATATTAGGATGAATAGTCTGAGACTACTAGGTATGGGTTAGTGTCTGGGATACAGTATTTCGAATGGAAAATTGGAAAATGAATCCAATGTGTATGTAAATATATGCTGCACAAATATCCTCCCGCTCTCATCCAGAACAATGCCTTGACATTACCTTCACCCCAAGTAAGACACAATTAGAGGAGAAGAGTTACAAAATCAGTGAATACATATCTGGAATGGAAAATGCTCAGGAGTTCACAACCTTGGAGGTGGTAGAGGAGTTTCCAAAACTAAGGGACAGAGTAAACACTCCACAAACATGGAGCTCTGCTGGCCTAAAAACTTTTTGAGAAACTGCCTCTGAGCTTCCACACTTGAAATATATGTTGTTTTCAGGAGATTTGGATTCCTCTGTAGTGAGACCATCAAAGCTGGGTCTGCATCTATGTGACCTGGAGGACATGGTTCTTATTTTCCAATGAACAAGATGAAGCAGTGCTGAATCCTCTCTTTGTAGGTAAACTGAGGCCACTGGGGACTAAGTGTCTCCCCGTGTGGACTGTGATGCCATTTGGTCCTCCTCCAATTTGTGGTGTTTTTGCTGCTGCACTGTGAGTTTGGTATTTGTTTCATGAAATACTAGGAGCTAAACTGGGACACAGTGCTGCAGGAGGTTCTGTCACGTGTGGTGAGTCAGGGTCTGCAAGAGAATGCACCAACTAGGCTCCTATCTCTCACAGCTTGCCCCATTGCCCCCTTGTCCATATCAACCTGATTCTTAATTTTCCTCTGAAAACTCTCCATATAAAAAGATGCCTTTACATATAAGGGTCTGCTAGCTGCACCTTGTAAGTTACAAGCCATTTGGAATTAAATGGTAGATCCACATGGCCCTACCACGGATGTTTAATCAAACACCTCCCCACCACTGCTCTAGACCCACTACTCAGCAGGCTCCAACTTACTGGCATCTCTGTTCTACACCATTTTCATGAAACTCAGTAAATCAAGGCACTGTCTGGTATACTCATGATCAGCAACAGGACATCCAATATTTCTCCAGTGCCACCTGGTCATAGGAATTTCAAAAATTTCATGGTATTTATCTAGCCATTTTTCAAGCATGAAGTTGGAGGCACTGTGGGTTTCAGTTCATTCAGCAAACATTAAATGGTGAGGAAGCTCATTTCAATGAAATCTCTGGAGCACTCTCACAGGCACGGCTTCCCAAAGAGTGGACAAAAGGTCACATTAGGCCAGGCCCATTGAGGTCTACAATGTGAGGTCCATGTGTGTTTTGACTCTCAACTATGGCTGCCATTTCTTTAAGAATAAAATCATGTGATATCCTTGCTGAGATTCCCAGGCCTCTGTGGAAATCCACCCGGGGCCTAGGTCTCAGTTTCGAAGAGTGACTTTCATGCGTGGCCTCTTAAAATCCCAACAAAATTCATGGCAATGCTTCTCTGAGTTCAGTTCCAAAACCCAGTCTCTAAGGGGAATCACACCAGAGTTCAAGCCCACGTGGACCCAGTCATTTTTTCCAATGCAACACAAATGACCAAAATTAAAACCAAAACACTCCCACATGGCCTTCATCTTATTCCATATAGTCAATCATCTTAACCTCTGGCTGGAGGTTTCCATGAGGGGCGCAGCCCAAGACACTGTCCAAAATCAGCTCGTTTGCCCCTCATTTGCCTAAAGTCAGGGTAGCCTGCACACCGTTTCTGTGAACCAGGAGTGAACAAATAAGCCTGCCGTTAATACTTCTTTGTTTCTCCAATTTGAGGCCTACTGATTTAGGTATCGATTCTTTAGGTGATTTAGAGTCATGCAAAACACAAGCACCTCTGCAGGGCTTTGAAGAACTCACTTGACCCAAAGAATCCCTATTGTCATTTGATGGAGTGCAGGAACCTAACAGAGGAAGGCAAGAGACTTCATCCACAATGAATGATATTTTTTGCCATTTTGGTTTTGGAAGCTCACATGGGATCATTCTTAAGATCCATCAGGTGCTGAGAATCTAAGTCACAGCCACACACAGGTCCAAGAGACTGATAAAGAGCCACAGGTGAGGCCCATTCATTTCCATTTGTAAATTGTTTTCTTCAGGCTTCACAAAATGTGGCCTGAGTCAAAGACCTTCCTGACATTCAGTGCAACACAACAATAAGTAAGCAAAAGGCCCAAAGCAGGGTTTCTGCACTGAGACTTTCCTGGTCACACTGATATCTGAGTTTTCTGAGATGCTCGCCATTCTCTTCAGCTATCCAGTACATGGCCATGTCACAGAGCTTGGAGGTGTTAAATATTTTGGACACAAATCCATGAGCCTATTCTGGAGAGTGGGCAGAATTCAGGAAGAAAACAACCACTTAGAAAGATAGCAGGTGTTGCACATTGATAAGACAAGCTGCAGTCCATTCATATATTGGGCAGGATGAATTATGGGAAGATTTGTACTAGACAGGACACATCCATTAATGCATTCTCTTTTCTAATGTCTACAACAACGGACACAGTGGGATACACAGAAAGAGAAACACTCGCCATGTCAAATGACTTACTAGAAACTGTCCACTCCAAACCAAACAAACCGCCTTTCCAATCTATTCTCAGAACATGAGACAAAACAACAAACCCACACCCACTCCCACAAAGGCACCTCCTTCCCCCAAGTAGGTCTGTGACTATCCGGAGTGTCCTCTGACTGGTGGGCCATACTATGTTCCCCCGAAATGGCCTGTCTTCTCTCAGATCTTGTTTCCTTGACCAACTCTGTGAAGATGTCAGGAAAAAGTGGTTAGCCACTACCAGTTTTCTCAGGAAATGTCCTTCTTCAGAGCTCTCCTGGCATTTGGCCATCCTCACATCATTAGGTACCAAGAAAACTGACTCTGTCCTTGGTAAATCCAAACAAGTGAGCCCACTGGGACTGGGTCTGGGACTGCCTCTACGTGCCTGGCTTCTTGGATACCAAGTTCAGAGAGTTCCATCACCAAGGAAATGAGGTATGTCACATTCTTTGGAACTGAATGAGGTCACTGCCTTGGCAACCACTGTGTCCTAACAGTTGCTTCCATGGGTAACATAAGATGGAGGTTGCCCCTACTTCCTGTGACACTTTCATAAGGTAGAATGTATATCACCATTGGCACCTGGGAACAGCTCTCCACTCAGCCCTGGTTTGGTCCATCTTCTGTACAATAAGAAGAGAGAGAGGCAGATTCAGACACATCCCTTCATCCTGACCAGGTTGTTTGCCATGGAAGATGACTTTTGCTCTCTCAGGTGCTTCATACCTGCCTACAACTTCTCCAGGTACCATTTGTGCATGGACATTTGAGGTTCTCATCAGGTGGAAGGTCCCCAACTTTCCTGTATTGTAAGAACCACTCTGTCTCTGCTCTTCTGTAAAATGATTGAGGGAACAGTGTATACTTGGGGTTAAAAACAGGTTTGATTTGGATTACGTGTGATTCTGTGTGATGAATAATGGTATTGGGAACCTGCAATATTTACAAGAATATAGAGGTGAAATATAAGTAGGAAAACAGAAATCTAGGTATGATTTGAAGCCCAGAAGGGTTTTGCCCTTGATTGGGATACTTAGCTTTGAATGATGTTCTGCAAAGATGCCTCAGATAATTCGATATACAATGGCATAGGACCTTGTACATTGGATGATTGAATTTAGAAGAGAACATCCAGTCAAAAAGGGATATTCAGTAGGATTAGGAAGATAGTCGGTAGGTTTAGGAAGAAGAGTGAGTATAGGATTTGGACCAAAAGTTCTTTAGCAATAGACTTTCGGTTGTTGAGTGAATGTAAATGTCAGCACATATGAAGAGTCAGTCACTATGTTGAACTGGGGAAAATATGTAGAAAAGCAGATATCAATAGAAACATTACAAAATCAGGCAAAGTATAAAGTGAGTGATAGAATTAGACATTTTCAACAGGGTTGAGTTTGAATATATAAATTAGGAAAAAAACAAATATGTAGTCACCAATAGGATTGACAATTGACAGCATTAGGCAACCTGGACATGGATGTTTTTAGAAATCCATGTTCACTTTCCATTTAGGCTTTGGTACAATCATAAGTGTGACCTTTCCATTTTTTGTCCAGAATATTACGGTGATAATGAGGTGACATGAGTATTTCTTTCACCATTTCTGGGAGCAATATATTGAAGATGTAAAATGAGAATCGGGGGTACAAAGAGGTGTACCCTGTTTCTAGGAACATAGAGAAAAAGCATGAATAGACCATACTGTGAATAAATAATATAACTTTTTTGAAATTTAAATAATGAATTGAACTGATATCTGAAAAATTAAAGGAAATCGTATATTGATATACAATCATTCATTCCAACCTGGTATATATGTAATGGAAATATTAGTGTTTTGGTTTATCATGAAGAGTGTGTGAGTTTTGCTTCAAAATGATTATGGAAATTCAAAATAATGTGTTTGGAAAGAAGTCTCATGAAAGGACCAGTCAAGAAACCCTGACAATACATGTGTTCGGAAGCAAGAAGTGGTGAAAGTTGAAACAAATGCTTATTAATTTGTGAACTTGTGGATGAAATGTATATCCTGTGATGTGCAAAAACTGAAGAAACAATAATGTACCAGTGTCGAATACAAATGAATGACAAATTACATATCATGTCCCATAGGAGTCTACTTGCATTGATGTTAGACTGGGTCAGTTACTGTAGAATAATTAGGATTTGTATGCACCATTCACTGAAGTTAGTTTTCAGTACTAGGAAACAAATATGTATTTCAGGTGGATAAATATTTCTGATTATAATCTTGTGAAAAGTGGATTATAAATCCACATACATGAACATGAATGAATTTAGAGAGTGTATATTAGACACATCTATTTCATATTTTGAAAAATTTGCAGAGTATATCTATATCTATATCTATATCTATACACACACACACACACACACACACACACACACACTCACAGACATTAAAAAGTACCAATATAAATGCCAATCGAAATTCATCAGTAAATATGTATCATCCACAAATGCAAAAATATTTATTTTACTGAACATGAGCTAATGTATAATGTTGTTCTACTAGGACTCTCTCCTATAAGTTGAATTTTCATTTCCAACAGCATTTAGGAGGAGTGAACTCTTCTCACAATTTGAATCTGCCAAGACAGCCACCTCACAAAAATGTACGTGTGATACCTGGTAGGATTCTATATATGCATATAAATATACATGTGTGAATAGACTACAGAAAAAGGAAACAAGAATTCACATATTTGTTAAGTTTAAAACACATGGAGAATATTTCAAATAAATCTGACTAGATTTATAACTCCTACCTTATATAATGCAAATGTCAAGTCCAACTATACAACATGTCTCCTCTGAAGTACTTGTATTTCTAATGTGTTGGGTTAATTTTCTCCATTATATTAGGATGAATAGTCTGAGTCGACTAGGTATGGGTTAGTGTCAGGGATTCAGTATTTCGAATGGAAAATTGGAAAATGAATCCAATGTGTATGTAAATATATGCTGCACAAATATCCTCCCGCTCTCATCCAGAACAATGCCTTGACATTACCTTCACCCCAAGTAAGACACAATTAGAGGAGAAGAGTTACAAAATCAGTGAATACATATCTGGAATGGAAAATGCTCAGGAGTTCACAACCTTGGAGGTGGTAGAGGAGTTTCCAAAACTAAGGGACAGGGTAAACACTCCACAAACATGGAGCTCTGCTGGACTAAAAACTTTTTGAGAAACTGCCTCTGAGCTTCCACACTTGAAATATATGTAGTTTTCAGGAGATTTGGCTTCCTCTGTAGTGAGACCATCAAAGCTGGGTCTGCATCTATGTGACCTGGAGGACATGGTTTCTTATTTTCCAATGAACAAGATGAAGCAGTGCTGAATCCTCTCTTTGTAGGTAAACTGAGGCCACTGGGGACTAAGTGTCTCCCCGTGTGGACTGTGAAGCCATTTGGTCCTCTTCCACTTTTTGTGGTGTTTTTGCTGCTGCACTGTGAGTTTGGTATTTGTTTCACGAAATACTAGGAGCTAAACTGGGACACAGTGCTGGAGGGAGTTCTGTCACGTGTGGTGGGTCAGGGTCTGCAAGAGAATGCACCAACTAGGCTCCTATCTCTCACAGCTTGCCCCATTGCCCCCTTGTCCATATCAACCTGATTCTTAATTTTCCTCTGAAAACTCTCCATATAACAAGATGCCTTTACATATAAGGGTCTGTTGGCTGCACCATGTCAGTTACAAGCCATTTGGAATCCAATGGTAGATCCACATGGCCCTACCATGGATGTTTTATCAAACACCTCCCCACCACTGCTCTAGACCCACTACTCAGCAGGCTCCAAATTTCTGGCATCTCTGTTCTACACCATTTTCATGAAACTCAGTAAATCAAGGCACTGTCTGTTATACTCATGATCAGCAACAGGACATCCAATGTTTCTCAAGTGCCACCTGGTCATAGGAATTTCAAAAATTTCATGGAATTTATCTAGCCATTTTTCAAGCATGAAGTTGGAGGCACTGTGGGTTTCAGTTCATTCAGCAAACATTAAATGGTGAGGAAGCTCATTTCAATGAAATCTCTGGAGAACTCTCACAGGCATGGCTTCCCAAAGAGTGGACAAAAGGTCACATTAGGCCAGGCCCATTGAGGTCTACAATGTGAGGTCCATGTGTGTTTTGACTCTCAACTATGGCTGCCATTTCTTTAAGAATAAAATCATGTGATATTCTTGCTGAGATTCCCAGGCCTCTGTGGAAATCCACCCGGGGCCTAGGTCTCAGTTTCCAAGAGCGACTTTCATGCGTGGCCTCTTAAAATCCCAACAAAATTCACGGCAATGCTTCTCTGAGTTCAGTTCCAAAACCCAGTCTCTAAGGGGAATCACACCACAGCTCAAGCCCACGTGGACCCAGTCATTTTTTCCAATGCCACACAAATGACCAAAATTAAAACCAAAACACTCCCACATGGCCCTCATCTTATTCCATATAGTCAATCATCTTAACCTCTGGCTGGAGGTTTCCATGAGGGGCGCAGCCAAAGACAGTGTCCAAAATCAGCTCGTTTGCCCCTCATTTGTCTAAAGTCAGGGTAGCCTGGACACCGTTTCTGTGAACCAGGAGTGAACAAATAAGCCTGCCGTTAATACTTCTGTGTTTCTCCAATTTGAGGCCTACTGATTTTAGGTATCGATTCTTTAGGTGATTTAGAGTCATGCGAAAACACAAGCACCTCTGCAGGGCTTTGAAGAACTCATTTGACCCATGGAATCCCTATTGCCATTTGATGGAGTGCAGGAACCTAACAGAGAAAGGCAAGAGACTTCATCCACAATGAATGAAATTTTTTGCCATTTTGGTTTTGGAAGCTCACATGGGATCATTCTTAAGATCCATCAGGTGCTGAGAATCTAAGTCACAGCCACACTCAGGCCCAAGAGGCTGATAAAGACACATCCCTTTCCAAAGCAATTAAGCAAAGAGACACAGGTGAGGCCCATTCATTTCCATTTGAAAACTGTTTTCTTCAGGCTTCACAAAGGGGTGGCCTGAGGCAAAGACCTTCCTGACATTCAGTGAAACACAACAATAAGTCAGCAAAAGGCCCAAAGCAGGGTTTCTGCACTGAGACTTTACTGGTCACACTGATATCTGAGTTTTCTTTGATGCTCGCCATTCTCTTCAGCTATCCAGTACATGGCCATGTCACAGAGCTTGGAGGTGGTACATATTTTGGACACAAATCCATGAGCCTATTCTGGAGAGTGGCCAGAATTCAGGAAGAAAACTACAACTTAGAAAGATAGCAGGTGTTGCACATCGATAAGACAAGCTGCAGTCCATTCATATATTGGGCATGGGAAGATTTATACTAGACAGGACACATCCATTAATGCATTCTCTTTTCTAATGTCTACAACAACGGACACAGTGGGATACACAGAAACAGAAACACTCGCCGTGTCAAATGACTTACTAGAAACTGTCCACTCCAAACCAAACAAACCGCCTTTTCTATCTATTCTCAGAACATTAGACAAAACAACAAACCCACACCCACTCCCACAAAGGCACCTCCTTCCCCCAAGTACGTCTGTGACTATCCGGAGTGTCCTCTGACTGGTGGGCCATACTATGTTCCCCCGAAATGGCCTGTCTTCTCTCAGATCTTGTTTCCTTGACCAACTCTGTGAAAATGTCAGGAAAAAGTGGTTAGCCACTACCTGTTTTCTCAGGAAAGGTCCATCTTCAGAGCTCTCCTGGCATTTGGCCATCCTCACATCATTAGGTACCAAGAAAACTGACTCTGTCCTTGGTAAATCCAAACAAGTGAGCCCACTGGGACTGGGACTGGGACTGCCTCTGGGTGCCTGGCTTCTTGGATACCAAGTTCAGAGAGTTCCATCACCAAGGAAATGAGGTATGTCACATTCTTTGGAACTGAATGAGGTCACTGCCTTGGCAACCACTTTGTCCTAACAGTTGCTTCCAAGGGTAACATAAGATGGAGGTTGCCCCTACTTCCTGTGACATTTTCATAAGGTAGAATGTATATCACCATTGGCACCCGGGAACAGATCTCCACTCAGCCCTGGTTTGGTCCATCTTCTGTACAATAAGAAGAGAGAGAGGCAGATTCAGACACATCCCTTCATCCTGACCTGGTTGTTTGCCGTGGAAGATAACTTTTGCTCTCTCAGGTGCTTCATACCTGCCTACAACTTCTCCAGGTATCATTTGTGCATGGACATTTGAGGTTCTCATCAGGTGGAAGGTCCCCAACTTTCCTGTATTGTAAGAACCACTCTGTCCCTGCTCTTCTGTAAAATGATTGAGGGAACAGTGTATACTTGGGGTCAAAAACAAGTTTGATTTGGGTTATGAGTGATTCTGTGTGATGAGTAATGGTATTGGGAACCTGCAGAATTTACAAGAATATTGAGGTGAAATATAAGTAGGAAAACAGAAATCTAGGTATGATTTGAAGCCCAGAAGGGTTTTGCCCTTGATTGGGATACTTAGCTTTGAATGATGTTCTGCAAAGATGCCTCAGATAATTCGATATACAATGGCATAGGACCATGTACATTGGATGATTGAATTTAGAAGAGAACATCCAGTCAAAAAGGGATATTCAGTAGGATTAGGAAGATAGTCGGTAGGTTTAGGAAGAAGAGTGAGTATAGGATTTGGACCAAAAGTTCTTTAGCAATAGACTTTCGGTTGTTGAGTGAATGTAAATGTCAGCACATATGAAGAGTCAGTCACTATGTTGAACTGGGGAAAATATGTAGAAAAGCAGATATCAATAGAAACATTACGAAATCAGGCAAAGTATAAAGTGAGTGATAGAATTAGACATTTTTAACAGGGTTGAGTTTGAATATATAAATTAGGAAAAAAACAAATATGTAGTCACCAATAGGATTGACAATTGACAGCATTAGGCAACCTGGGCATGGATGTTTTTAGAAATCCATGTTCACTTTCCATTTAGGCTTTGGTACAATCATAAGTGTGACCTTTCCATTTTTTGTCCAGAATATTACTGTGATAATGAGGTGACATGAGTATTTCTTTCACCATTTCTGGGAGCAATATATTGAAGATGTAAAATGAGAATCGGGGGTACAAAGAGGTGTACAATATTTCTAGGAATATAGAGAAAAAGCATGAATAGACCATACTGTGAATAAATAATATAACTTTTTTGAACTTTAAATAATGAATTGAACTGATATCTGAAAAATTAAAGGAAATCGTATATTGATATACAATCATTCATTCCAACCAGGTATATATGTAATGGAAATATTTGTGTTTAGGTTTATCATGAAGAGTGTGTGAGTTTTGCTTCAAAATGATTATGGAAATTCAAAATAATGTGTTTGGAAAGAAGTCTCATGAAAAGACCAGTCAAGAAACCCTGACAATACATGTGTTCTGAAGCAAGAAGTGGTGAAAGTTGAAACAAATGCTTATTAATTTGTGAACTTGTGGATGAAATGTATATCCTGTGATGTGCAAAAACTGAAGAAACAATAATGTACCAGTGTCGAATACAAATGAATGACAAATTACATATCATGTCCCATAGGAGTCTACTTGCATTGATGTTAGTCTGGGTCAGTTACTCTAGAATAATTAGGATTTGTATGCACCATTCACTGAAGTTAGTTTTCAGTACTAGGAAACAAATATGTATTTCAGGTGGATGAATATTTCTGATTATAATCTTGTGAAAAGTGGATTATAAATCCACATACATGAACATGAATGAATTTAGAGAGTGTATATTAGACACATATATTTCATATTTTGAAAAATTTGCAGAGTATATCTATATCTTTATCTATATCTATACACACACACACACACACACACACACACGCACAACTCACAGACATTAAAAAGTACCAATATAAATGCCAATCGAAATTCATCAGTAAATATGTATCATCCACAAATGCAAAAATATTTATTTTACTGAACATGAGCTAATGTATAATGTTGTTCTACTAGGACTCTCTCCTATAAGTTGAATTTTCATTTCCAACAGCATTTAGGAGGAGTGAACTCTTCTCACAATTTGAATCTGCCAAGACAGCCACCTCACAAAAATGTACGTGTGATACCTGGTAGGATTCTATATATGCATATAAATATACATGTGTGAATAGACTACAGAAAAAGGAAACAAGAATTCACATATTTGTTCAGTTTAAAACACATGGAGAATATTTCAAATAAATTTGACTAGATTTATAACTCCTACCTTATATAATGCAAATGTCAAGTCCAACTATACAACATGTCTCCTCTGAAGTACTTGTATGTCTAATGTGTTGGGTTAATTTTCTCCATTATATTAGGATGAATAGTCTGAGTCTACTAGGTATGGGTTAGTGTCAGGGATTCAGTATTTCGAATGGAAAATTGGAAAATGAATCCAATGTGTATGTAAATATATGCTGCACAAATATCCTCGCGCTCTCATCCAGAACAATGCCTTGACATTACCTTCACCCCAAGTAAGACACAATTAGAGGAGAAGAGTTACAAAATCAGTGAATACATATCTGGAATGGAAAATGCTCAGGAGTTCACAACCTTGGAGGTGGTAGAGGAGTTTCCAAAACTAAGGGACAGGGTAAACCCTCCACAAACATGGAGCTCTGCTGGCCTAAAAAGTTTTTGAGAAGCTGCCTCTGAGCTTCCACACTTGAAATATATGTTGTTTTCAGGAGATTTGGCTTCCTCTGTAGTGAGACCATCAAAGCTGGGTCTGCATCTATGTGACCTGGAAAACATGGTTTCTTATTTTCCAATGAACAAGATGAAGCAGTGCTGAATCCTCTCTTTGTAGGTAAACTGAGGCCACTGGGGACTAAGTGTCTCCCCGTGTGGACTGTGAAGCCATTTGGTCCTCTTCCACTTTTTGTGGTGTTTTTGCTGCTGCACTGTGAGTTTGGTATTTGTTTCACGAAATACTAGGAGCTAAACTGGGACACAGTGCTGGAGGGAGTTCTGTCACGTGTGGTGGGTCAGGGTCTGCAAGAGAATGCACCAACTAGGCTCCTATCTCTCACAGCTTGCCCCATTGCCCCCTTGTCCATATCAACCTGATTCTTAATTTTCCTCTGAAAACTCTCCATATAACAAGATGCCTTTACATATAAGGGTCTGTTGGCTGCACCATGTCAGTTACAAGCCATTTGGAATCCAATGGTATATCCACATGGCCCTACCACGGATGTTTTTTCAAACACCTCCCCACCACTGCTCTAGACCCACTACTCAGCAGGCTCCAAATTTCTGGCATCTCTGTTCTACACCATTTTCATGAAACTCAGTAAATCAAGGCACTGTCTGGTATACTCAAGATCAGCAACAGGACATCCAATGTTTCTCCAGTGCCACCTGGTCATAGGAATTTCAAAAATTTCATGGTATTTATCTAGTCATTTTTCAAGCATGAAGTTGGAGGCACTGTGGGTTTCAGTTCATTCAGCAAACATTAAATGGTGAGGAAGCTCATTTCAATGAAATCTCTGGAGAACTCTCACAGGCACGGCTTCCCAAAGAGTGGACAAAAGGTCACATTAGGCGAGGCCCATTGAGGTCTACAATGTGAGGTCCATGTGTGTTTTGACTCTCAACTATGGATGCCATTTCTTTAAGAATAAAATCATGTGATATCCTTGCTGAGATTCCCAGGCCTCTGTGGAAATCCACCCGGGGCCTAAGTCTCAGTTTCCAAGAGCGACTTTCATGCGTGGCCTCTTAAAATCCCAACAAAATTCATGGCAATGCTTCTCTGAGTTCAGTTCCAAAAACCCAGTCTCTAAAGGGAATCACACCAGAGTTCAAGTCCACGTGGACCCAGTCATTTTTTCCAATGCCACACAAATGACCAAAATTAAAACCAAAACACTCCCACATGGCCCTCATCTTATTCCATATAGTCAATCATCTTAACCTCTGGCTGGAGGTTTCCCTGAGGGGCGCAGCCAATGACAGTGTCCAAAATCTGCTTGTTTGCCCCTCATTTGTCTAAAGTCAGGGTAGCCTGGACACCGTTTCTGTGAACCAGGAGTGAACAAATAAGCCTGCGGTTAATACTTCTGTGTTTCTCCAATTTGAGGCCTACTGATTTTAGGTATCGATTCTTTAGGTGATTTAGAGTCATGCGAAAACACAAGCACCTCTGCAGGGCTTTGAAAAACTCATTTGACCCAAAGAATCCCTATTGTCATTTGATGGAGTGCAGGAACCTAACAGAGGAAGGCAAGAGACTTCATCCACAATGAATGAAATTTTTTGCCATTTTGGTTTTGGAAGCTCACATGGGATCATTCTTAAGATCCATCAGGTGCTGAGAATCTAAGTCACAGCCACACACAGGCCCAAGAGGCTGATAAAGACACATCCCTTTCCAAAGCAATTAAGCAAAGAGCCACAGGTGAGTCCCATTCATTTCCATTTGAAAACTGTTTTCTTCAGGCTTCACAAAGGGGTGGCCTGAGGCAAAGACCTTCTTGACATTCAGTGCAACACAACAATAAGTAAGCAAAAGGCCCAAAGCAGGGTTTCTGCACTGAGACTTTCCTGGTCACACTGATATCTGAGTTTTCTGAGATGCTCGCCATTCTCTTCAGCTATCCAGTACATGGCCATGTCACAGAGCTTGGAGGTGGTACATATTTTGGACACAAATCCATGAGCCTATTCTGGAGAGTGGCCAGAATTCAGGAAGAAAACAACAACTTAGAAAGATAGCAGGTGTTGCACATTGATAAGACAAGCTGCTGTTCATTCATATATTGGGCAGGATGAATTATGGGATGATTTATACTAGACAGGACACATTCATTAATGCATTCTCTTTTCGAATGTCTACAACAACGGACACAGTGGGATACACAGAAACACTCGCCGTGTCAAATGACTTACTAGAAACTTTCCACTCCAAACCAAACAAACCACCTTTCCTATCTATTCTCAGAACATGAGACAAAACAACAAACCCACACCCACTCCCACAAAGGCACCTCCTTCCCCCAAGTAGGTCTGTGACTATCCGGAGTGTCCTCTGACTGGTGGGCCATACTATGTTCCCCCGAAATGGCCTGTCTTCTCTCAGATCTTGTTTCCTTGACCAACTTTGTGAAGATGTCAGGAAAAAGTGGTTAGCCACTACCTGTTTTCTCAGGAAGGGTCCATCTTCAGAGCTCTCCTGGCATTTGGCCATCCTCACATCATTAGGTACCAAGAAAACTGACTCTGTCCTTGGTACATCCAAACAAGTGAGCCCACTGGGACTGGGACTGGGACTGCCTCTGGGTGCCTGGCTTCTTGGATACCAAGTTCAGAGAGTTCCATCACCAAGGAAATGAGGTATGTCACATTCTTTGGAACTGAATGAGGTCACTGCCTTGGCAACCACTTTGTCCTAACAGTTGCTTCCAAGGGTAACATAAGATGGAGGTTGCCCCTACTTCCTGTGACACTTTCATAAGGTAGAATGTATATCAACCATTGGCACCCGGGAACAGCTCTCCACTCAGGCCTGGTTTGGTCCATCTTCTGTACAATAAGAAGAGAGAGAGGCAGATTCAGACACATCCCTTCATCCTGACCAGGTTGTTTGCCATGGAAGATGACTTTTGCTCTCTCAGGTGCTTCATACCTGCCTAGAATTTCTCCAGGTACCATTTGTGCATGGACATTTGAGGTTCTCATCAGGTGGAATGTCCCCAACTTTCCTGTATTGTAAGAACCACTCTGTCCCTGCTCTTCTGTAAAATGATTGAGGGAACGGTGTATACTTGGGGTTAAAAACAGGTTTGATTTGGGTTACGAGTGATTCTGTGTGATGAATAATGGTATTGGGAACCTGCAATATTTACAAGAATATAGAGGTGAAATATAAGTAGGAAAACAGAAATCTAGGTATGATTTGAAGCCCAGAAGTGTTTTGCCCTTGATTGGGATACTTAGCTTTGAATGATGTTCTGCAAAGATGCCTCAGATAATTCGATATACAATGGCATAGGACCTTGTACATTGGATGATTGAATTTTGAAGAGAACATCTAGTCAAAAAGGGATATTCAGTAGGATTAGGAAGATAGTCGGTAGGTTTAGGAAGAAGAGTGAGTATAGGATTTGGACCAAAAGTTCTTTAGCAATAGACTTTCGGTTGTTGAGTGAATGTAAATGTCAGCACATATGAAGAGTCAGTCACTATGTTGAACTGGGGAAAATATGTAGAAAAGCAGATATCAATAGCAACATTACGAAATCAGGCAAAGTATAAAGTGAGTGATAGAATTAGACATTTTCAACAGGGTTGAGTTTGAATATATAAATTAGGAAAAAAACAAATATGTAGTCACCAATAGGATTGACAATTGACAGCATTAGGCAACCTGGGCATGGATGTTTTTAGAAATCCATGTTCACTTTCCATTTAGGCTTTGGTACAATCATAAGTGTGACCTTTCCATTTTTTGTCTAGAATATTACTGTGATAATGAGGTGACATGAGTATTTCTTTCACCATTTCTGGGAGCAATATATTGAAGGTGTAAAATGAGAATCGGGGGTACAAAGAGGTGTACCCTGTTTCTAGGAACATAGAGAAAAAGCATGAATAGACCATACTGTGAATAAATAATATAACTTTTTTGAACTTTAAATAATGAATTAACTGATATCTGAAAAATTAAATAAATCATATATTGATATACAATCATTCATTCCAACCAGGTATATATCTAATGGAAATATTAGTGTTTTGGTTTATTATGAAGAGTGTGTGAGTTTTGCTTCAAAATGATTATGGAAATTCAAAATAATGTGTTTGGAAAGACGTCTCATGAAAAGACCAGTCAAGAAACCCTGACAATACATGTGTTCTGAAGCAAGATGATTAAAGTTGAAACAAATGCTTATTAATTTGTGAACTTGTGGATGAAATGTATATCCTGTGATGTGCAAAAACTGAAGAAACAATAATGTACCAGTGTCGAATACAAATGAATGACACATTACATATCATGTCCCATAGGAGTCTACTTGCATTGATGTTAGACTGGGTCAGTTACTGTAGAATAATTAGGATTTGTATGCACCATTCACTGAAGTTAGTTTTCAGTACTAGGAAACAAATATGTATTTCAGGTGGATGAATATTTCTGATTATCATCTTGTGAAAAGTTGATTATAAATCCACATACATGAACATGAATGAATTTAGAGTGTGTATATTAGACACATATATTTCATATTTTGAAAAATTTGCAGAGTATATCTATATCTATATCTATATCTATATACACACACACACACACACACACACACACACACACACACAACACTAACAGACATTAAAAAGTACCAATATAAATGCCATTCGAAATTCATCAGTAAATATGTATCATCCACAAATGCAAAAATATTTATTTTACTGAACATGAGTTAATGTATAATGTTGTTCTACTAGGACTCTCTCCTATAGGTTGAATTTTCATTTCCAACAGCATTTAGGAGGAGTGAACTCTTCTCACAATTTGTATCTGCCAAGACAGCCATCTCACAAAAATGTACGTGTGATACCTGGTAGGATTCTATATATGCATATAAATATACATGTGTGAATCGGCTACAGAAAAGGGAAACAAGAATTCACATATTTGTTAAGTTTAAAAACACATGAGAATATTTCAATTAAAATTTGACTAGATTTATAACTCCTACCTTATATAATGGAAATGTCAAGTCCAACTATACAACATGTCTCTGGAGAACCTTTGGATGTCCTGTTGTTTATCATGAGTATACTAGACAGTGCCTTGATTGACTGTGTTTCATGAAAATGATCTAGAACAGACATGCCAGTAAGTTGGTGCCTGCTGAGTAGTGTGCCTAGAGCAGTGGTGTGTATGTGTGTCATAATACATCTCTGATGTGGCCATATGGATTTGCCATTGGCTTCCAAATGGCTTGTGACAGACATGGTGAGGCCAGCAGACACTAATATGTAAGGGCGTCTTGTTATATGGAGAGGTTTCATGGCAATGTTAAGAATCAGGTTGCAATAGACAAGGGAGAAAGCTATGTGGGATAGAAGCCTGGTTGGTGCATTCTCCTGCAGACCCTGACCCACCACATGTGGCAGAACTCCATCCAGCACTGTGTCCCTTTTGAACTCCTTGTATTTCGTGAAGCAAATACCAAACTCCCAATGCAGGAGAAAGAAAAACCATGAAAAAGTGGAGGATGACCAAATGGCTTCACAGCCCAGATGGGGAGAGACTTAGCACGCACTGGTCACATTTTACTTAAAAGAGAGAATTCACCACTGCTGCCTCATGTTCATTAGAAAATAAGAAACCATGTCCTCCAGGTCACATAGAATCAGACCCAGCTTTGATGGTCTCACGACAAAGGAAGCTAAAGCTCCTGAAAACAACATATATTTCAAGTGCCCAACCTCAGAGGCAGTTTATCAAGAAGTCCTTTAGGCCAGCAGAGCTCCATGTTTGTGGAGTTTTTAACCTGTCACTTACTTATGGAAACTTCTCTACCACATCCAAGGTTGTGAACTCCTGAGCATTTTCCATTCCAGTTATATATTCACAGATTTTATAACTCTTCTCCACTAATTGTGTCTTACTTGGGGTGAAGGTAATGTCAAGGCATTGTTCTGGATGAGAGAGGGAAAATATTTTGTGTAGCACATATTTGATAGACATTGGATGCTTTTTCCTATTTTCCATTCAAAATACTGAATCCCTGACACTAACACATACCCTACTAGACTCTGACTACTAATCCTAATATGATGGAGAAAAATAACCCAAATAGAACAGAAATACAAGCAGGTCAGAGGAGGCATGGTGTATTTTTGAACTTTTCTTTTGCATAATAAATGTTAGGTGTTATAAATCTAGTGAATTTTTATTTGGAATAGTTTTTCATGTGTTTTTAAAATTAACAAATATGTGAATCCCTGCCTCCCTTTCTCTCTAGCCTATACAGCACATGTATTTTTATATGTACATATAGAATCCTACCTGGTATCACACGTACATTTTTGTGAGGTTGCTGACTCGGCAGATATAAATTGTGTGAAGAGACTACCCCTCTTAAACGCTGTTTGAACTAAAAATTCAACCTATGGGTGAGCTTCCTAGTACAACAACATTATACATAATTTCATGTTCAGTAAAGTATATATTTTTGCATCAGTAGATGTTATATATTTCATTATAAATTTCATTTGGCATATATTGCTACTTTTTTATGTTTCTCTGTGTGTTTTTTTGGTATATATATATATATATATATATATATATACTCTCCTGATTTATCAAAACATGAAATATATGTGTCTTATATACACTCTCTACATTCATACATTCATTCATGTTCATGCATGAGGAAATATAATCAACTTTTCTCAAGATTATTATTGGAAATATTCATCCACCTGAAATACATATTTGTTTCCTTGTACTGACAACTCACTTCTGTGAATGGTGCATACAAATCCTAATAATTCTACAGTATCTGACCCAGTTTAACATCAATGCAAGTAGATTCCTATGGGACATGATGTGTATTTTGACGTTCATTTATATTCCACACTGCTACATTAATATTTCTGCAGTTTTTGCACATCATAGGATATATATTTCATCCACAAGTTCACAACTTTATAGGTATTTTTTCACTTTTAATCATTTCCTGCTTCAGAACACATGTATTCCTCCCGGTTTCTTGACTGGTCTTTTCATGAGACTTCTCTGCAAACACATTTTTTTTTTAATTTCATAATCAGTTTTGAAGCAAAACTCACACACTTTTCATGATAAACCATAAATCTAATATCACCATTAGATGCATAACTGTTTGGAATGGATGATTGTATATCAATATTAGGTTTCCTGTATATTTTCAGAAATCAATTCAATCCATTATTTAAAGTTCGAACCAGTTATATTATTTATTCACAGTATGGTCTATTCATGCATTATCTCTATATTCATAGGCACAAGGTACACCTATTTGTACCCCCAATTAATTTATACGTCTTCAAAATATTGCTTTCCTACATATTTTACCCAGTTCATCATTGTGACTGACTCTTCACATGTGCTGACATTTACATTCACTCTCTACCTGAAACCCTATTGCTAAAGAACTTTTGGTCCAAATCCTATACTCACTCTTTTATCTAAACCCACCGACTATTTTCCTAATCCTACCGAATATCCCTTTTTGACTGGATGTTCTCTTCCACATTCAATCATCCAAATTAGAAGGTCCTATGCCATAGTATATTGATTTAACTGAGACAACTGTGCAGGACATAAATCAATGCTAAGTATCCCAATCAAGGGCCCAATGCCCTTCTGGGCTTCAAAACTTACCTAGATTTCTGTTTTCATACTTATATTTCACCTATATATTCTTATAAATATCACAGGTTCCTAATACAAATATTCATTCCAGAGAATGATTCCTAACCCAAATTGAACATGTTATTAACCCTAACCATACACTTTTCCCTCAATCTAATTTTACAGAAGATCAGGGACAGAGTTGGTCTTACAATACAGGAATATAGGTGATCTTCCAGCTGCTGAAAACCTAAAAGGTCCATGCTGAAATGATCCTTGGAGAAGATGTAGGCAGCTATGAAGGACATGAGAGAGCAAAAGTCATCTTCCATGCAAACAACCTGGTCAGGTTGATGGGATGTGTCTGAATTAGCCTCTCTCTTCCTAATGTAGAGAAGATGGACCAAACCATGCCTGTGTGGAGAGCTGTTCCCCGGTGCCTATGGTTGATATACCATTCTAACATATGAATGAGTCACAGCAAGTAGAGGCAGCTTCCATCTTTTGGGAACCATGTAAGCAACTGTTAAAACAAAGTGGTTTCCAAGGCAGTGACTTCATTCAGATCTTGAAGAAAGTGACATCACCTTACAGTTTTGGTAATGAAAGTCTGTGATCTTGGGATCCAGGAAACCAGGCACACAGAGTCAAACCCACTCCATGTCCCAGTGGGCTAACTTGTTTGGATTTAACAAGACAGAGTCACTCTTTCCTTGTACCTACTGATGTGAGGACAGCCAAATGCCTGGAAACTATGAAGACTGGCCTTTCCAGAGAAAGCAGGTAGTTTCTCACCATGGGCTCCTGACAACTTCACAGAGTTGGCCAAAGAGACCAGATTGGAGACAGGACACGCCATTTTGGGGGAACATAGTATGGCCCACAAGTCAGAGGACACTCCGGATAGTCACAGACCTACTTGGGGAAAGGAGGTGACTTTTTGGGTGTGAGTGTGAGTTTGTGGTTTTGTCTCATGTTCTGAGAATAGTTAGGAAAGCTGGTTTGTTTGTTTTGGAGTGGACTGTGCCTAGTAAGTCCTTTGACAAGGTGAGTGTTTCTGTGTCTATATATCATACTGTGTCAGTGATTGTAGACATTAGAAAAGAGAATGCATCAATGGATGTGTCCTGTCTACGAGAAAGCTTCAAAGCATTCATCCTGTGCAATTTATGAATGGACTGCAGGTTGCCGTATGGATGGGCAACTCCTGCCATCTTTCTAAATTCCCGTTTTCTTCCTGAATTCTGGACACTCTCCAGAATACGCTCATGATTTTGTGTCCAAGATATGTACCACCTCCATCTCTGTGACATGGCCATGTACTGGATAGCTGATGGGAATGGCGAGTATCTCAGAAAACTCAGATATCAGTATGCCCAAGAAAGTCTCAGTGGAGAAACCCTGCTTTGGGCCTTTTGCTTACCTATTCTGTTGCCCTGAATGTCAGGAAGGTCTTTGCCTCAGGCCACATTTTGTGAAGCCTGCAGAAAATAGTTTTCAAATGGAAAAGAATGGTCATTACCTGTGCCTCTTTGCTTAATTGCTTTGGAAATGGATGTTTCTGAATCAGCCTCTCAGCCCTATGTGAGGCTGTGGCTTAGATTCACAGCACATGATGGGTCTAAAGAAAAATCCCATGTGTGCATCCCAAACCAAAATGGACAAAAGAGCTGTCAGAGTAGTTCTTACAATACAGGAAAGTTGGGGACCTTCCACTTGATGAGAACCTCAAATGTCCATGCACAAATGATACCTGGAGAAGTTGTAGGCAGGTATGAAGCACCTGAGAGAGCAAAAGTCATCTTCCATGGCAAACAACCTGGTCAGGATGAAGGGATGTGTCTGAATCTGAATCTCTCTCTTCTTATTGTAGAGAAGATGGACCAAACCAGGCCTGAGTGGAGAGCTGTTCCCGGGTGCCAATGGTTGATATACATTCTACCTTATGAAAGTGTCACAGGAAGTAGGGGCAACCTCCATCTTATGTTACCCTTGGAAGCAACTGTTAGGACAAAGTGGTTGCCAAGGCAGTGACCTCATTCAGTTCCAAAGAATGTGACATACCTCATTTCCTTGGTGATGGAACTCTCTGAACTTGGTATCCAAGAAGCCAGGCACCCAGAGGCAGTCCCAGTCCCAGTCCCAGTGGGCTCACTTGTTTGGATTTACCAAGGACAGAGTCAGTTTTCTTGGTACCTAATGATGTGAGGATGGCCAAATGCCAGGAGAGCTCTGAAGATGGACCTTTCCTGAGAAAACAGGTAGTGGCTAACCACTTTTTCCTGACATCTTCACAGAGTTGGTCAAGGAAAGAAGGTCTGAGAGAAGACAGGCCATTTCGGGGGAACATAGTATGGCCCACCAGTCAGAGGACACTCCGGATAGTCACAGACCTACTTGGGGGAAGGAGGTGCCTTTGTGGGAGTGGGTGTGGGTTTGTTGTTTTGTCTCATGTTCTGAGAATAGATAGGAAAGGCGGTTTGTTTGGTTTGGAGTGGACAGTTTCTAGTAAGTCATTTGACACGGCGAGGGATTCTGTTTCTGTGTATCCCACTGTGTCTGTTGTTGTAGATATTAGAAAAGAGAATGCATTAATGGATGTGTCCTGTCTAGTATAAATCTTCCCATAATTCATCCTGCCCAATATATGAATGGACTGCAGCTTGTCTTATCGATGTGCAACACCTGCTATCTTTCTAAGTTGTTGTTTTCTTCCTGAATTCTGGCCACTCTCCAGAATAGGCTCATGGATTTGTGTCCAAAAATTGTACCACCGCCAAGCTCTGTGACATGGCCATGTACTGGATACCTGAAGAGAATGGCGAGCATCTCAGAAAACTCAGATATCAGTGTGACCAAAAAAATCTCAGTGCAGAAACCCTGCTTTGGGCCTTTTGCTTACTTATTGTTGTGTTGCACTGAATGTCAGTAAGGTCTTTGCCTCAGGCCACCCCTTTGTGAAGCCTGAAGAAAACAGTTTTCAAATGGAAATGAATGGGCCTCACCTGTGGCTCTTTGCTTAATTGCTTTGGAAAGAGATGTGTCTTTATCAGCCTTTGGACCTGTGTGTGGCTGTGACTTAGATTCTCAGCACCTGATGGATCTTAAGAATGATCCCATGTGAGCTTCCAAAACCAAAATGGCAAAAAATATCATTCATTGTGGATGAAGTCTCTTGCCTTCCTCTGTTAGGTTCCTGCACTCCATCAAATGACAATAGGGATTCTTTGGGTCAAATGAGTTCTTCAAAGCCCTGCAGAGGTGCTTGTGTTTTCGCATGACTCTAAATCACCTAAAGAATTGATACCTAAAATCAGTAGGCCTGAAATTGGAGAAACAAAGAAGTATTAAAGGCAGGCTTATTTGTTCACTCCTGGTTCACAGAAACGGTGTCCAGGCTACCCTGACTTTAGGCAAATAAGGGGCAAAGGAGCTGATTTTGGACACTGTCTTGGGCTGCGCCCTTCATGGAAACCTCCAGCCAGAGGTTAAGATGATTGACTATATGGAATAATAATGAGGGCCATGTGGGAGTGTTTTGGTTTTGATTTTGGTCATTTGTGTGGCATTGGAAAAAATGACTGGGTACACGTGGGGTTGAACTCTGGTGTGATTCCCCTTAGAGACTGGGTTTTGGAAATGAACTCAGAGAAGCATTGCCATGAATTTTGTTGGGATTTTAAGAGGCCACGCATGAAAGTCGCTCTTGGAAACTGAGACCTAGGCCCCTGGTGGATTTCAACAGAGGACTGGAAATCTCAGCAAGGATATCACATGATTTTATTCTTAAAGAAATGGCAGCCATAGTTGAGAGTCAAAACACACATGGACCTCACATTGTAGACCTCAATGGGCCTGGCCTAATGTGACCTTTTGTCCACTCTTTGGGAAGCCGTGCCTGTGAGAGTTCTCCAGAGATTTCATTGAAATGAGCTTCCTCACCATTTAATGTTTGCTGAATGAACTGAAATCCACAGTGCCTCCAACTTCATGCTTGAAAAATGGCTAGATAAATGCCATGAAATTTTTGAAATTCCTATGACCAGGTGGCACTGGAGAAACATTGGATGTCCTGTTGCTGATCATGATTATACCACACAGTGCCTTGACTTACTGAGTTTCATGAAAATGGTGTAGAACAGAGATGCCAGTAAGTTGGAGCCTGCTGAGTAGTGGGTCTAGAGCAGTGGTGGGGAGGTGTTTGATAAAACATCCGTGGTAGGGCCATGTGGATATACCATTGGATTCCAAATGGCTTGTAACTGACATGGTGCAGCCAGCAGACCCTTATATGTAAAGGCATATTGTTATATGGAGAGTTTTCAGAGGAAAATTAAGAATCAGGTTGATATGGACAAGGGGGCAATGGGGCAAGCTGTGAGAGATAGGAGCCTTGTTGGTGCATTCTCTTGCAGACCCTGACCCACCACACGTGACAGAACTCCCTCCAGCACTGTGTCTCAGTTTAGCTCCTAGTATTTCGTGAAACAAATACCAAACTCACAGTGCAGCAGCAAAAAACTCCACAAAAAGTGGAAGAGGACCAAATGGCTTCACAGTCCACACGGGGAGACACATAGTCCACAGTGGCCTCAGTTTACCTTCAAAGAGAGGATTCAGCACTGCTTTATCTAGTTCTTTGGAAATAAGAAACCATGTCCTCCAGGTCACATAGATGCAGACCCAGCTTTGATGGTCTCACTACAAAGGAAGCCAAATCTCCTGAAAACAACATATATTTCAAGTGCAAAACTCAGTGGCAGTTTCTCAAAAAGTTTTTAGGCCAGCAGAGCTCCATGTTTTTGGAGTGTTTACCCTGTCCCTTAGTTTTGGAAACTGCTCTACCACCTCCAAGGTTGTGAACTCCTGAGCATTTTCCATTCCAGATATGTATTCACTGATTTTGTAACTCTTCTACTCTAATTGTGTCTTACTTGGGGTGAAGGTAATGTCAAGGAATTGTTCTGGATGAGAGCGGGAGGATATTTGTGCAGCATATATTTACATACACATTGGATTCATTTTCCAATTTTCCATTCGAAATACTGAATCCCTGACACTAACCCATACCTGGTAGACTCAGACTATTCATCCTAATATAATGGAGAAAATTAACCCAACACAATAGAAATACAAGCACTTCAGAGGAGACATGTTGTATTGTTGGACTTGACATTTGCATTATATAAGGTAGGAGTTATAAATCTAGTCAAATTTTAATTGAAATATTCTCCATGTGTTTTTAAACTTAACAAATATGTGAATTCTTGTTTCCCTTTTCTGTAGCCTATTCACACATGTATATTTATATGCATATATAGAATCCTACCAGGTATCACACATACATTTTTGTGAGGTGGCTGCCTTGGCCGATACAAATTGTGAGAAGAGTTCACTCCTCCTAAATGCTGTTGGAAATGAAAATTCAACCTATAGGAGAGCGTCCTAGTAGAACAACATTATACATTAACTCATGTTCAGTAAAATAAATATTTTTGCATTTGTGGATGATATATATTTACTGATGAATTCGATTGGCATTTATATTGGTACTTTTTAATGTCTGTGAGTGTTGTGTGTGTGTGTTTGTGTGTGTGTGTGTGTATATATATAGATATGGATATAGATATAGATATAGATATAGATATAGATATACTCTCCAAATTTTTCAAAATATGAAATATATGTGTCTAATGTACACTCTCTAAATTCATTCATGTTCATGTATGTGGATTTATAATCCACTTTTCACAAGATTATAATCAGAAATATTCATCCACCTGAAATACATATTTGTTTCCTAGTACTGAAAACTAACTTCAGTGAATGGTGCATACAAATCCTAATTATTCTACAGTAACTGACCCAGTCTAACATCAATGCAAGGAGACTACTATGGGACATGATATGTAATTTGTCATTCATTTGTATTCGACACTGGTACATTATTATTTCTTCAGTTTTTGAACATCATAAGATATACATTTGCCAAGGCAGTGACCTCATTCAGTTCCAAAGAATGTGACATACCTCATTTCCTTGGTGATGGAACTCTCTGAACTTTGTATCCAAGGAGCCAGGCACCCAGAGGCAGTCTCAGGCCCAGTCTTAGTGGGCTCACTTGTTTGGATTTACCAAAGATAGAGTCAGTCATTCTTGGTACCTACTGACGTGGGATTACCAAATGCCTGGAGAGCTCTGAATAGGGAGCTTTCCTGAGAAAGCAGGTAGTCGCTCTCCACTTTTTCCTTACAACTTTACAGAGTTGGCCAAGGAAAACAGATCTGAGAGAGGACAGGCCATTTCGGAAGAACAGAGTATGGCCACCAGTCAGAGGACACTCTGGTTAGTCATACACCTATGGGGAAGGAGGTGCCTTTTTGGGAGTGAGTGTGGGTTTGTGGTTTGTCTCATGTTCTGAAAATAGGTAGGAATGGCGGTTTGTTTGTTTTGGAGTGAACTGTTTCCGGTAAGTCATTTGAAGAGGTGAGTGTTTCCATGTCTGTGTATCCCACTGTGCCTGTGGTAGTAGTCATGAGAAAAGAGAATGCAGCAATGGATGTGTCATGTCTAGTATAAAGCTTCCCAGCATTCATCCTGCCCAATTTATGAATGGAGTGTGGCTTGCCTTATGCACGGGCAACACCTAATACCTTCCTAAGTCCCTGTTTTCTTCCTGAATTCTGGCCACTCTCTAGAATAGGCTCATGGTTATGTGTCCAAGATATGTACCAAATCCAAGGTCTTTGACATGGCCATGTACTGGATACCTGAATGGAATGGCCAGCATCTCAGAAAACTCAGATATCAGTGTGACCAGGAAAGTCTCAGTGGAGATACCCTGCTTTGGGCCTTTTGCTTACCTATTGTTCTGTTGCCCTGAATATCAGGAAGGTCTTTGTCTCATGCAACCCCTTTGTTAAGCCTGAAGAAAACAGTTTTCAAATGGAAATGAATGTGCATCACCTCTGGCTCTTTGCTTAATTTCATTGGAAAAGGATGTGTCTGATTCAGGCCCTTTGCCCTGTTTTAGGCTGTGACTTAGATTCTCAGCACCTGATGGATGTAAAGAAAGATCCCATATGTGCATCTAAACCAAAATGGAAAAACGTTCAATCAATGTGCATGAATTATATTGCCTTCCTTTGTTAGGTTTCTGAAATCCATCATGTCAGAATAGGGATTCTTTGGGTGAAATGAGTTCTTCAAATCTCTGCAGAGGGGCTTGGCTTTTCTTATGACTGCAATTCACAAAAAGAATCTAGACCCCACAGTCAGAGAGCCTCAAATTGGAGAAGCGAAGCAGTATTAAGGGCAGGCCTATTTGATCACTCCTGGTTCACAGGAAGGGTGTCCAAGCCACCCTGACATTCGGCAAATGAGGGGCAAGGGAGCTTATTTTGGACACTGTCTTGGGATGTGCCTCTCATGAAAACCTCCATCCAGATGTTATGATGAGTATCTTTATGGTAGAAGATGAGGGCCATGTAGGAGTGTTTTGGTTATAATTGTGGTAATTTGTGTGGCAGTTGGAAGAGATGACTGGGTAAACCTGGGCTTGAATTCTGCTGTGATTCCCCTTAGAGACTGAGTTCTGGAACTGACCTCAGAGAAGTATTGACATGAATTGGGTTGGGATTTTAGGAGGCCAGGAATGAGAGTTGCCATTGGAACCTGGGATCAAGGCCCAGAGTGGCTTTCCACAGAACACTGGGAATCACAGCCAGGATATTACATGATTTTATTCTGAAAGACTTGGCAGGCATAATTGAGATTCAAAACACACTTGGACCTCGCTTTGTAGACCTCAATGGGCCTGGCTTCATGTGACTTTTTGGCCACTCTTTGGGTAGACTTGCCTGTGAGAGTGCTCCAGAGATTTCCCTGAAATTAGCTTCCTCACCATTTAATGGTTCCTGAATGAATTGAAACCAACATTGCCTCCAAATGCATCTGTGAAAAAATGCTAGATAATTACCATGAAATTTTAGAAATTCCGATGACCAGCTGGCACTGGAGGACCTTTGATGTCCTGTTGATGATCATGAGTATACCAGACAGGGCCTTGATTGACTGGGTTTCATGAAAATGTTGTAGAACAGAGATGCCAGTAAGTTGGGGCCTGGTAAGTAGTGGGCCTAGAGCTGTGTTATGCAAATGTGTGACAAAACATCTGTGGTGGGGCCATGTGGATCTTCCATTGGCTTCCAAATGGCTGTGACTGACATGGTGCAACCATCACACCCATATATGTAAAGGCATATTTTTATATGGAGAGGTTTCAGAGCAATGTTCAGTATCATGTTGCTATTGTCAAGGGGGCAAGCTACTTGAGATAGAACCCTGGTTGGTGCATTCTCCTGGAGACCCTGCCAACCACACCTGACAGAACTCCCTTAAGCACTGTGTCCCATTTGAACTCGTTGTATTTCATGAAGCAAATACCAAACTCCCAGTGCAGCAGCAAGAAACACCACGAAAATTGGAGGATGACCATTGGTTTCACAGTCCACACGGGAAGACCCTTAGCCCTCAGTGGCCAATGTTTACCTACAAAAAGAGAATTCATCACTGCTGCCTCATTTTTATTTGAAAATAAGTAATCATTTCCTCCAGTTCACATAGATGCAGATCCAGCTTTGATGGTTTCACTACAAATAAAGCTAAAGCTCCTGACAACAACATATATTTCAAGTGCCCAACCTCAGAGGCAGATTCTCAAAAAGTCTTTTGGCCAGCAGAGCTCCATGTTTGTGGAGTGTTTACCCTGTCTCTTACTTTTGGAAACTCCTCTACCACCTCCAAAGATGTGAAATCTGGAGCATTTTCCATTCTAGATATGTATTCACAGATTTTCTAACTCTTCTCCTCTAATTGGGTCTTACTTGGGGCGAAGGTAATGTCAAGGCATTGTTCTGGAGGAGAGTGGGAAGATTTTTCCGTAGCATATATTTGCATACACATTGGATTCAGTGTCCTATTTTCAATTCAAAATACTGAATACCTGACTCTAACCCATACCCTACCAGACTCTGACTACTAATCCTAATATGATGGAGAAAAATAACCCATAAAGAATAGAAATACAAGCAGTTCAGAGTAGGCATGGTGTATAGATGGACTTGCCTTTTGCATGATACAGAGTTGGAGTTATAAATCTAGTCAATTGTTTGTTGAAATAGTTGTCCTTGTATCTTTAAGGTTAACAAATATGTGAATTGATGTCTCCCTTTCTCTGTATTCTTATATGCACATATAGATTCCTATCTGGTACCACACGTACATTCTTGTGAGGTGGCTGACTTGGCAGATACAAATTGTTAGAAGAGATCACTCCTACTAAACTCTGTTGGAACTGAATATTCAACCTATGGGTGAGCTTGCTAGTTGAACAGCATTATACATAAATCCATGTTCAGTAAAATGAATATTTTTAGATCTGTGGATGGTATATATTTTATAATGAATTTTGATTGACATATATATTGCTACTTTTTTGTCTGTGTGTTTGTTTTATGTATATGTATATATATGTATATATATATATGTGTGTATATATATATATATATATATATATATATATATATATATACACTCTCCAGATTTTTCAAAATATGAAATATGTGTGTCTTATATTCACTCCCTAAATTCATTCATGTTCATGTATGTGGATTTATAATCAACTATTCACAAGATTATTCTCAAAATATTCATCCACCTGAAATTTGCCCAATGCTCTCAAATGTCAATCCTATTTGTGACTACATATTTGTTTCTTCCTAAGATTATATATTTAAACTCAACCCTGTTCAAAATGTCTAATCCTATCACACACTTTATACTTTGCCTGATTTTGAAATGTCTCTATTGATATATGCTTTCCTACATATTTTCCCCACTTCATCATTGTGACTGACTCTTCACTTGTGCTGACATTTACATTCACTCTCTAATCGAAATCCTATTGCTAAGAAACTTTTGTTCCAAATCTTATACTCACCCTTCTTCCTAAACTTACTGACTATCTTCCTAATGCTACAGACTATCCCTTTTTGACTGGATGTTCTCTTCTACATTCAATCATCCAAGTAAACGTGGTGCGAGCTTCAGAGGAGGAGACTACCAACAGGCTATCTCATGCAACATCAAAGGGTTTATTGGGTGTCCAGAATGCTGGGGTTCAGAGCTCACCTGAATAGAGCAGATAGCCCTGAGAATAGCTGAAGTAGAGCTTATATACTTTCCCTGGAGAGAGAAGGGAGGGAATTGTATTGATGGGTCAGGGCGAGTGGGCGGTTTGCATGCAACTGGGAGAGGGAGTACATTCTGCAATTTGGCAGCTGGGGATAGAACATTCTGGGAACAAATTTTGCAAACATTTCTCAAGATTTCAACAGTGTTCTGTTAAGCATACAGAAAAACAAGATGTGACAAGTACCTATTTTATTAATATTTCATTCCCCACTTCTTCTTCTGGCTAATTTTAATCATACAAATGATCATTGGAGGGTGTCACATTCAATGTCTGCTAGTGGGGTATTACCATAAGTTTAACTCCTCCAATTTGAGCCTGGAGAAAAGATATTACACGGTTGAGCAAACAGGGTTTTATAGTTAGCAATAATATGAGGATTATTATTGGACCGGCCAGGTTTGATAAAAACGTAGTTAACCAGGGGGACTGTGTGAACCAAGACTCAAGCCACCCTTTTGGGCCCTCTCTCATTTGTTGATGCTCTTCAAAGTGTCTTTTAAATTTACTCATAGATTTTATTACGACTCCAGTATAGTCAGCATAAAAACAACATTCTTCCCTCAATGCAGCACAAAGCCCCCCTTCTCTAATGAAGAGGAGGTCCAACCCTCAACTGTTCTGTAAAACAACTTCAGAGAGAGAGGTTAAAGTTTCATGCAAAGCCCTGAAGGAGGTTTCTAATATCTTACTTTTGCTCTATTGCTGCTTCTAATTGGGTCATCTTTTGTGTCCCATGGACAATGCCACTGGTTCCTCTGCCCACCCGTGCAGCAACTCCTATTCCTAATAGGATGGCTAAAGTGAGGGATATATGTTCCCAGTGGAACCGGTTGTATGCCCCCCCTATTTGATCTTCAAATGAACCTGCATCATGATAGAGCACTCTGGGAAACATCTGCACCATTACACAATTTATCACATATCCTGATCATTTCATGAAAACATAAACGATGTTTAAGTATATAGAATTATGCTGTTGTAGGCACTGACAAAGCAAGGCACCTAAGATAGCACTCAAGAGAGGGAAACAGTCCTATTTGGTTGCAACCGGATTCAGAGGGCATTGCTTATATTGTAATCAATTAATCCCATGAAACTCAAGTTTAGGTAGTTTCAGAATTTTGTACCCAACATATAAGGGATGGGGCTCAGAAGTTCACAGTCTTCAGAAGTTTAAAAAAGCAGTATTTGTTTCTGTTTTTCCTTCTCTTCTGGGCAAGTTAACTTTTCAAGGACACCTGGGAGGAGGAGAGCTTTTTCTTCCATTTCTTATTTTCCCCCTGCCAGCTGTTACCATGGAGCCCGGTTGGTAATTTCTTTATCTTAGAAATGTAGCCATCTCTGTGAAGCCCCAGCTGAAGGCCAGAGGACTTGTTCACATATTTTGTGAAAAACTAGTTAGGGGTTGTCTAGCTTAGAAGTACTGAGATTTTTAGCCAGTGGCCAAGTAGAACAGGGCAATACGAAAGAGAAAGTTTATCTACATTAAAGTCTTTATTGGGACTGTTTTGCTGAAAGTTCAAAACTCAGCCATGGTGAAGACTTCTGAAGAAGGTCATTTAAGACTTTTCTGTGGGCCTGGTACAGAGGGGGAAAGACGGGGAAGGTGGGGCTGAGAGCACCTCCGAGGATCTGAGAATGAGGGAAAAGAGAGATGTAATAGAATAATGCGAAAGGGTATTGGGAATTTCCTAGCAGCAAACTTGAGCAGTAGATCAGGTAGAGCAGAGTGAAAGACGGGAGTGAGGATCCCAAAATCCTGTGAGGGACTTTAAATTTTAGTAACATGTTTTCAGTGATGACAAAGCAACTTTGAAGGCCAATTATATTACATCTTGGATAAGGGTCTCAGGGCTCTCCTCAGCTCGTTTGAGCATTGGGTTAGCTGGTAAGAGGACCTGGTGGGACCCGGTGAGGGCACTGACAGGAGATGAGAGGAATGAGTCGGTGGAGCGGTACCTATGTACCTGCTACCTCAGAAAGGGGGCGATGGTCTGAGAACTGGTGGAGCTTTGGGTTTCTGATCTAGTTATTGGAGGGGAGAAATCAAGTTGCTGAGATGGGAGTGACATCAGAGGGTCTGGAGCAGAAGGCTGAGGATAATGATCTATTGGAGAAGCATAGTTCAGGATGTGAGTGAGGGAGGGAAAAGGCTTCCACATAGGGGAATTTCCTTTCACTCTTTTGAGCACTTGCAGAAGTTAAAAAGGTCATGCAAAATTTGAGGATCTAGAGACCCCTCTGGATGCCATAGTTTTTGGTTGTCTAATTGGTAATGTGGACAATGCTGTGTACTGAATTTGATGAAGAATTGGGGTTCCATCAGGCAGCCCCTGTATGCACACATTCCCATGACATACAGAAAAAGTCGGCTTTTCCCCCACACAGCCATTACTCTTTGTGGCTTTGACAGTCTGCCAGGCAAACTTAGTAATCTAGACTAGCCAACCTGCATCTGGCTCGCGTGTCCCTACATCCATAATGTTTGTTTCCATTATCTATGGTACAGAAGGGATTTAATGGTATTTTAGTGGGATCCTCTTCATCAGGGATATCACAATAGGAAATACCTATAGCCAGCTAACAAATGTCTGGGTGGAGAGATGGCCACCAGGTCCCTAAGGGGGCTGTATGCGAGATAGACCATACTTCTTTTCCAGTAGGATTTGTGATCAGCCATCACTGCTTAATGGGCTGATGAGGGTTAGGACTACTTGTAGCCAAGGGGAGAGTATATAACCTTATTCACATTGCGAATACACAATTTGAAACTGTTACCAGTCTTTTTCAGTTTCCAGAAAGATTCTGTACAGGCAGCAGGCTTGAGATGAGAGGTATGGATCCAGGAAGTGATTCTGTTTACGTTTACCACTGTAGGTGTTATAATAGCACCTGGTATGGTCCTTTTCAGCGGGGTACCAGGGATGACACCTGATATCATCTTACATAGATGAAATCTCTTACTTGATATGGATGTGGAATCCCCTGGTTCCCAGTTGGGTAGGCAGTGGCCAGCTGTTTTCACAGGTATTACTGAGTTCTTTCAAGATCTTTAAGTCTGTCAAGCAAGGGGGTGTGGAAAGGATCTTTAGGTCTTACAGTTGGGCTTAGGTCCTCTACTGGAGGAGGGCCACCATAAAGAATTTCACATGTGGTAAGGTTACTCAAAGAAACAAAGGGATTTTTTCTTGCATGAAACATTGCATAAGGCAGGAGCATAGTCCAATCTTATGCTGGTCTCTAAGCTTAATTTCGTTAAGGTCTCTTTAATGGTTCTATTCATTCTTTCTACTTGTCTTGAACTCTGTGGTCTATAAGCACAATTTAACTTCCAATTAATCCCCAGGTTCCTGGCTAACCCCTGACTTACCTGGGTCATGAACATCGGTCCATTGTCAGATCCTATTACCGGCTTAGCTTCCTCCAATGGTAGAGAGGCTTAGTCAGCAGCAGTGGAATCACTTAGAGTGTGTTGTGTGTTAGGGGACGAGGGCAGGGGATAAGGAGGGGGAGAAGAGTCCAGTAGAGTCAAATCTGTGACTCAGGGAGAACAGAGGGTGGAGGAGGAGGAGGTTGAGAGGGTTTGAGAGATCATGGGGGAAGGAGTAGGAGCAGAGGTAGGGGCAAAGAAAGGCTTCACCCATGGAGGAGGAGATTTGCAGAGGTCCTGCCAAGTTAAGATATATGGCTGTTGATCCGGATGGCTATGTGGTGCTGGCTGAAAGACAATACCTCTGACTTTTTAAATTAGTGGGAAGTAGAAAGATCCTTCTAGGGGCCATACGACTCCAAAGATGGGCCATTCTGAGGCACAGAGATTCTGCCAGGTCCAGCGTTTTACTAAAAAAAGAAAGATTCTGAGCCCTTAAGCGGACTTTGGTCCAGTGATCAAGGGTCAGGGACAGAGGCATTGACGTGCTCTGTTCCATAATGAAAGTTCCACAAACAGTAAAAGCAAGGACACACGACACAGATAAGACAAGACCATAAAGACAGGAAATGAACGTCCAACACTGAGACCAGGAATGAGTAGCTGGCAAAACCCAATGGTATGGCAATAACGAATCTAAAAGAAAATATCACTGAGTCGAGAAGACTATTGTTCCTTGATTTCCCGAGTTCTCTGCGGGGTCCTCCAGAGAGGTGCCCTTTGTCTCTGTGACATGTCTCTCAGCCACCGTCGGAGAGAGCCCAGGCTCTTCATCGCCAGCAATTTTGCCAAGCCCTAACAAGAAACCTGAAACCAAAAAGAGGCGCCTTACTTGCTCCGAGAGGAGCCCGTTGGGGTGTCTCTCTCGTCCGCCACTGCTGGAACTCAGTGGAAACTCAATATGTAAAGGTCAGGCGAGTGTCAGAGGAAGATACTACCAAGAGACTGTCTCATGCAACAGCAAAGGGTTTATTTGTGGTCCAGCATGCTGGAGCTCAGAGCTAAATTAAATAGAGCAGAGACCTCTGAGAACAGCTTAAGCAGAGCTTATATACTTTCCTTGGAGAGGGAAGAGAGGGAAGTTCAGTGATGGGTAAGGGCGAGTGGGCGGTTTGCATGACACCGAGTGAGGGAGTACATTCTGCAGTTCGGCTGTTGGGAACAGTACATTCTAGAACAAGATTAGCAAACATTTCTCAAGATTTCAACAGTGTTTTGTTAAGCATACAGAAAAACAGGAAGTGACAAGTACCTATTTTATAATTTTATTAACCTTTCACTACCGACTATGCCTTTTTGACTTGATGTTCCTTCTACATTAATTCATGCAAGGTACAAGGTGCTATGCCATTGTATATCGATTTATCTGAGACAACTCTGCAGAACGTAATTCAACACCACGTATCCCTATCAAGGGCCCAATGCCCTTCTGGGCTTCAAATCAGACTTAAATTTCTTTTTTCATACATATATTTCACCTATATATTCTTCTACACATAGCAAGTTCCCAATACGATCATTCATCCAGCAAGATGATTTCTAACCCAAATCGAGCATGTTTTTAACCATAACCGGACACTGTTCCCTCAATGTAACTTTACAGAAGAGCAGGGCAGGAGTTGATATTACAATACAGAAATGTAGAAAAACTTCCACCTGCTGAGAACCTCAAAGGTCCATGCAGAAATGATCCCTGGAGAAGATGTAGGAAGCAATAAAGGACCTGAGAGACCAAAAGTCATCTTCCATGGCAAACAACCCGGTCAGGATAAAAGGTTGTGTCTGAATCAGATTTTTTTTTAATGTAGAGATCATGGACCAAACCAGGCCTGTGTGGAGATCTATTCCTGGGTGCCTTTGGTTGATATACCATTCTAACTTGTGAAAATGTCACAGGAAGTAGGGGCAGCCTCAATCTCTTGGGACCCTTGGAAGCAACAATTAGGACAAAGTGGCTGCCAAGACAGTGCCCTCATTCAGTTCAGGAAGGAAGTGACCTCACCTCACTTTCTTGGTGATGGAACTCTCTGAACGTGGGATCCAGGAAGCCAGGCACACAGAGCCAGTCCCAGTCCCAGTCCCAGTGGTCTCACTTGTTTGGATTTACCAAGGACAGGGTCAGTATTTTTTGGTACCTACAGATGTGAGGAAGGCCAAATGCCAGGAAAGCTCGGATGCAGGGCTTTTCATGAGAAAGCAGGTAGTAGCTCACCGTTGGCTCCTAAGAAGTTCACAGAGTTGGCCAAGGAGACAAGATCTGAGACAGGAAAGGCCATTTTGGGGGAACATATTATGGCCCACAAGTCAGAGGACACTCTGGATAGTCACAAACCTACTTAGGGGAAGGAGGTGCCTTTGTGGGTGTGGTTGTGGGTTTGTGGTTTTGTCTCATTTTCTGAGAATAGGTAGGACAGTCGGTTTGTTTCATTTGAAGTGGACTGTTTCTAGTAAGTCTTTTCACAGGGCGAGTGTTTCTATGTCTGTGTATTCCACTGTTTCCGTGGTTGTAGACATTAGAAAAGAGAATCCATCAATGGATGTGTCGTGTCTAGTAGAAATCTTCTCAGCATTCATATTGCCCCATTTATGAATGGACTGTAGCTTGCCTTATCGATGAGCAACACCTGCTACCTTCCTAAGTTTCTATTTTCGTCCTGAATTCCGGCCAATCTCAAGAATAGGCCCATGGTTTTGTGTCCAAGATATGTACCACCTACAAGCTCTGTGACATGGCCATGTACTGGATAGCTGTAGGGGATGGCGAGCATCTCAGAAAACTCAGATATCAGTGTGACCAGGAAATTCTCAGAGGAGAAACCCTGCTTTCGGCCTTTTGCTTACCTATTGTTCTGTTGCCCTGAATGTCAGGAAGTTCTTTGCCTCAGGCCACCCCTTTGTGAAGCCTGAAGAAAACAGTTTTCAAATGGAAATGAATGGGCATACCTGTGGCACTTTCCTTAATTGCTTTGGAAAGGGATGTGTCTGAATCATGCCCTTGGCCCTGTGTGTGGCTGTGGCTTAGATTCTCAGCACCTGATGGATCTAAAGAAAGTTACCATGTGTGCATCCAAAAGAAAATTCGCCAAAAGAGCAATTATTGGGAGGAAGTCTCTAGACTTCCTCTGTAAGGTTCCTGACTTCCATCAAGTGAGAATGGGATCCTTTGGGTCAAAAGAGTTCTACAAAACCTGCAGAGGCTAGCCCATTGTGCTTGGGTTTTCTCATGACTAAAATTCACATAAAGAATCTAAACCCCACAGACAGTAGTCCTCAAATTGGAGCGGTATTAACGGCAGGCCTATTTGATCACTTTTGGTTCACCAGATGGGTGTCCAGGCCACCTTGACTTTAGGCAAATGAGGGGCAAAGGAGCTTATTTGGGACACTGTCTTGGTCTGCACCCCTCATGGAAACCTCCAGCCAGATTATGATGAGTGTCTATATGAAAGAAGATGAGGGCCATATGGGAGGGTTCTTGTTTTAATTGTGTTAATTTGTGTGGTAGTTATAAGAGATGACTGGGTCCACCAGGGCTTGAACTCTGGTGTGATTCCCCTTAGAGACTGAGTTCTGGAACTGACCTCAGAGAAGTATTGCCATGAATAGTGTTGGGATTTTAGGAGACCACGCATGAGAATCGCTTTTGGAAACTGAGATCTAGGCCCAGGATGGCTTTCCACAGAGCTCAGGGATTCTGAGCCAGGATATCACATGTTTTAATTCTTAAAGACTTGGTAGCCATAATTGAGAGTCCAACACACATGGACCTCACATTGTATACCTCAATGGGCCTGGATTCATGTGTCCTTTTGGCCACTCTTTGGGAAGGCTTGCCTGTGAGTGTTCTCCAGAGCTTTCATTGAAATGAGCTTCCTCACCATTTAATGGTTCCTGAATTAAATGAAACCCACAGTGCCTCCAACTTCATCCTTGAAAAATGACTAGATTAATACCATGAAATTTTTGAAATCCCCATGACCAGGTGGCACTGGATAACCTTTAGATATCCTGTTGCTGATCATGAGTATAACAAACAGTGCCTTGATTGACTGAGTTTCGTGAAAATGGTGTAGAACAGAGATGCCAGTAAGTTGGAGCCTGCTGGGTAGTGGGCGTAGAGCAGTGGACAATAGTTGTGTAAATAAATATTTTTGGTAGGACCACCTGGATCTTCCATTGGCTTCCAAATCTTGCGACTGACATGGTGCAGGCAGCAGACCTTTATATGTAAAGGCACCTTGTTATATGTAGAGGTTTCAGGGCAATGTTCAGAATCAGGTTGCTATAGTCAAGGGGAAAGCTATGTGGGATAGAAGCCTGGTTCGTACATTCTCTTGCCGACCCTGACCAACCACACATGACAGAACTCCCCCCAGCATTGTGTCCCAGTTGAACATATTGTATTTCATGAAGCAAATACCAAATTCCCAGTGCAGCAGTAAGAAACACCCTGAAAAGTGGAGGATGACCAAATGGCTTCACAGACCACACGGGAAGACACTTAGCTCCCAGTAGCAACAGTTTACCTACAAAGGGAGTTTTCAGACCTGCTGCCTCATGTTCATTACAAAATAAAGAACCATGTCCTCCAGGTCACATAGATGCAGACCCAGATTGCAGAATCACATCAGTTGCAGAACCATTGATTTAAATATTGCCATACATATATTTCTTGTGCCTAACCTCAGAGGAAGTTTCTCAATAAGTCTTTAGGTCAGCACAGCTCCATGTTTCTGAAGTGTTTACCATCTCCCATACTTTTGTAAACTGTTTTACCACCTCCAGTGTTGTGAACTCCTGAGCATTTTTCATTCCACATATGTATTCACAGGTTTTCTAACTCCTCTCCTCTAATTGTGTCTTACTTTTAGCGATGGTTATGTCAAGGTATTGTTCTGGATAAGAGAGGGAAGATTTTTGTGTATCACATGTTTGCATACACAATAGATTCATTTTCCTATTTTCCATTTGAAATACTGAATCCCTGACACTAACCCATACCCTACTAGACTCTGACTACTAATCCTAATATCATGGAGAAAAAAAAACCTAACTGAATAGAAGTACAGTCCTTTTATAGGAAGCATGGTGTATATTTGTATTTGTCTTCCTCTTTATCAAGAGTATGTGTTTTAAATTTAGTAAACTTTTCATTTTAATATTTCTCCATGATTTTTTAAAGTTATCACATATGTAAATTCCTGTCTCCCTTTCTCTGTATCCTATTCAGCACATGTAATTTTTTTATGCATATACAATATCCTACCTGGTATCACACGTACATTCTTGTAAGATCACTGACTTTGGAATATAAAAATTGTGAGAAGAGATGACTCTCCCTAAATAATGATGGAACTGAAAATTCCACCTATGGGTGAGCTTCCTAGTGAAAAACACTATACATAAATCCATGTTCAGTAAAATGAATATTTTTGGATTTGTGAATGAATTATATTTCATGATGAATATCGATTGGCATATATATTGCTAAATATTAATGTGTGTGTGTGCATGTGTGTGTGTGTGTGTGCGTGTGTGTGTGTGTATATTCTACGGATTTTAAAAAAATATGAAAAATATGTGTCTTATTATACACTCCCTAAATTCATTCATATTCATTTATGTTCATTTAAATTCAAATTTTCACAAGATTATTCTCAGTAATGTTCATAAACCTGAAATATATTTTGCTTTCCTACTACTGAAAACTTAGTTCAGTGGATGGTGCTTAAAAATCCTAATATTTCTACAGTAACTGACCCAGTTTAACATCAATGCAAGTAGATTGCTATGGGACATGATGTGTAATTTGAAGTTCATTTTTACTCAACACTGGTACATTACTATTTCTTCAGTTTATGGACATCATAGGATGTATTTTTTCATCCAGAACTTCACAATTTTTTTTGGCATTTGGTTCACTTTCAATTACTTACTACTTCAGAACACATGTATTCCTCCATGTTTCTTTACTGGTCTTTTCACTAGACTTCTTTCTAAACACATTATTTTCGATTCCATAATCATTTTTGAAGCAAAACTCACTCTTCACGACAAACCATAACCCTAATAATACCATTGCATATATAACTCGTTGGAATGATGGTATATATATCAATATAAGATTTCCAATATATTTTCAGATGCAAACTCAATCCATTATTTAATGTTGGATCCAGTTAAATACTTTATTCACAATATGGTCTATTCATGCATCATCTCAATAATCATCAACACAAGGTACACCTATTTGTATCCCCAGTACTAATTTATAAGTTTCCAGAATATTACTCCCCTTTATGGTGGAAGAAATACTTATGTCACCTGATCTACATATACATTTTACCACAGTAGTATTCTGGACACAAAATGCAAAGGTCACACATATGATTGTACCAAAGCCTAAATGGAAAGTGACCATGGATTACTAAAAGCATCTATGTCCAGGGTGCCTACTGCTCTCAAATGTCAATCCTATTGGTTACTACATATTTGTTTCTTCCTAAGATTATATATTTAACCTCAAGCCTGTTGAAAATATCTAATCCTATCACTCACTTTATACTTTTCCTGATTTCCTAATGCCCCTATTGATATCTGCTTTCCTACATATTTTTCCCAGTTCATCATTGTGACTGTCTCTTCACATGTGCTGACATTTACATTCACCCTCTAACTGAAAACCAATTGCTAAAGAACTTTTGGTCCAACTCCGAGACTCACTCTTCTTCCTAAGCCTACTGACTATCTTCCTAATCCTACAGACTATCCCTTTTTGAATGGATGTTCTCTTCTACTTTCAATCATCCGAGGTATAGGGTCCTATGCCATTGTATATCGATTTATCTGAGACCTTGGTGCAGAACATAATTCAATCTAAGTATACCAATCAAGGGCCCAATGCCTTTCTGGGCTTCAAATCTTTCCCAGATCTCTGATCTCATGCATATATTTCACATTTATATTCTTATAAATATCACAGGTTCCCAATACCATAATTCATCCAGCAGAATGACTCCTAACCCAAATCGAACATGCTATTAACATTAACCATACACTGTTCCCTCAATCTCACTTTACAGAAGAGCAGGGACAGAGTTGGTCTTAAAATCCAGGAAGGTAGGGTATCATCCACCAGCTGAGAACCTCAAAAGTCCCTGCAGAAATAATCCCTTGAGTAGGTGTAGGCAGGTATGAAGGATCTGAGAGAGCAAAAGTCATCTTCCATGGCAAACAACCTGGTCAGGTTGAAGGGATGTGTCTGAATTAGCCTCTCTCTTCCTAATGTAGAGAAGATGGACCAAACCATGCCTGTGTGGAGAGCTGTTCCCCGGTGCCTATGGTTGATATACCATTCTAACTTATGAATGAGTCACAGCAAGTAGAGGCAGACTCCATCTTTTGGGAACCTTGGAAGCAACTGTTAAAACAAAGTGGTTTAAAAGGCAGTGACTTCATTCAGTTCTTGAAGGAAGTGACCTCACCTTACATTATTGGTGATGAAAGTCTGTGATCTTGGGATCCAGGAAACCAGGCACACAGAGTCAAACCCACTCCATGTTCCAGTGGGCTCACTTGTTTGGATTTAACAAGACAGAGTCACTCTTTCTTGGTACCTACTGATGTGAGGACAGCCAAATGCCTGGAAACTATGAAGACTGGCCTTTCCAGAGAAAGCAGATAGTTTCTCACCACGGGCTCCTGACAACTTCACAGAGTTTGCTAAAGAGACCAGATCGGAGACAGGACACGCCATTTTTGGGGAACATAGTATGGCCCACAAGTCAGAGGACACTCCGGATAGACACAGACCTACTTGGGGGAAAGAGGTGCCTTTTTGGGTGTGAGTGTGAGTTTGTGGTTTTGTCTCATGTTCTGAGAATAGTTAGGAAAGCTAGTTTGTTTGTTTTGGAGTGGACTGTTTCTAGTAAGTCCTTTGACAACGTGAGTGTTTCTGTGTCTATATATCATACTGTGTCCGTGATTGTAGACAGTAGAAATGAGAATGCATCAATGGATGTGTCCTGTCTACGAGAAAGCTTCAAAGCATTCATCCTGTGCAATTTATGAATGGACTGCAGGTTGCCGTATGGATGGGCAACTCGTGCTACCTTTCTAAATTCCTGTTTTCTTCCTGAATTCTGGACACTCTCCAGAATACGCTCATGATTTTGTGTCCAAGATATGTACCACCTCAATCTCTGTGACATGGCCATGTACTGGATAGCTGATGGGAATGGTGAGTATCTCAGAAAACTCAGATATCACTATGCCCAAGAAAGTCTCAGTGGAGAAACCCTGCTTTGGGCCTTTTGTTTACCTATTCTGTTGCCCTGAATGTCAGGAAGGTCTTTGCCTCAGGCCACACTTTGTGAAGCCTGAAGAAAATAGTTTTCAAATGGAATTGAATGGTCATTACCTGTGCCTCTTCGGTTAATTGCTTTGGAAATGGATGTGTCTGAATCAGCCTCTTGGCCCTATGTGAGGCTGTGGCTTAGATTCACAGCACATGATGGGTCTAAAGAAAAATCCCATGTGTGCATCCAAAACCAAAATGGACAAAAGAACTGTCATGGTGGATAGAGTCTCTCGCCTTCCTCTGTAAGGTTCCTGACCTCCATTAAGTGAGAATAGGGATCATTTGGGTCAAGTGAATTCTTTAAAGTTCTGCAGAGGCTATCCCATAGGTTCGTGGGTTTTCTCATGACTCCAATTCACATCTATGTTTACAGAAGAGCAGGGACAGTGTTGGTCTTACAATACAGGAATGCAGTGGATCTTCCATCTGTTGAGAACCTCAAAGCTCCATGCAGAAATGATCTCTGGAGAAGATGTAGGCAGCTATGTAAGACCTGAGAGAGCAAAAATCATCTTCCATGGCAAACAACCTGGTCAGGATTAAGGGTTGAGTCAGAATGAGCCTATCTCTTCTTAATGTAGAGAAGATGGACCAAACCCGGCCTGTGTGGAGAGCTGTTCCCTTTTGCCTACGGGTGATATACCATTCTAACTTGTGAAAGTGTCACAGGAAGTAGGGGCAGCCCTCATCTCATGGGACCGTTGGAAGCAATTGTTATGACAAAGTGGTTGCCAAGGCAGTGATCTCATTCAGTTCCTGAAGGACGTGATCTCATCTCACTTCCATGGTGATGGAACTCTCTGAACTTGGGATACAGAAAGCCAGGCACCCAGAGCCAGTCTCAGTTCTAGTCCCAGTGGTCTCACTTTTTTGGATTTACAAAGGACAGAGTCAGTCTTTCTTGATACCTACTGATGTGAGGATGGCCAAATGCCAGGAAAGCTCGGAAGAGGGGCTCTTCCTGAGAAAGCAGATAGTGGCTCACTCCTGGCTTCTAACAACTTCACATTGTTGGCCAAGAAGACCAGATCTGAGACAGGTCAGGCCATTTCGGAGCATCATAGTATGGCCCATCAGTCAGAGCACACTCCGGAGAGTCACAGACCTATTTGGGGGAAGGAGGTGCCATTGCGGGTGTGGGTTTGTGGTTTTGTCTCATGTTCTGAGAATAGTTAGAAAAGGCGGTTTGTTTGGTTTGGAGTGAACAGTTTCTAGTAAGTCGTTTGACAATGCAAGTGTTTCTATGTCTGTGTATCCCACTGTGTCCGTACTTGTAGACATTAGAAAAGAGAATGCATCAATGGATGTGTCCTGTCTCATAGAAAGCTTCCCAGCATTCATCCAGCACAATTTATGAATTGAATGCGGCTTGCCTTATTGATGGGCGATACCTGCTACCTTCCTAAGTTGCTGTTTTCTTCCTGAATTATGGCCAATCTCCAGAATAGGCTCATGGTTTTGTGTCCAAGATATGTACTACCTCCAAGCTCTGTGACATGGCCATATACTGGATAGCTGAATGGAATGGCGAGCATCTCAGAAAACTCAGATATCAGTGTGACCAGTAAAGTCTCAGTGGAGAATCCCTGCTTTGGGCCATTTGCTTACCTATTGTTCTGTTGCCCTGAGAGTCAGGAAGGTCTTTGTCTCAGGCCAACCCTTTGTGAATCCTGAAGGAAAGATTTTTCAAATGGAAATGAATATGCTTTACCTTTGGCTCTTTCCTTAATTGATTTGGAAAGAGATGTGTGTGAATCAGCCTCTTGGCCCAGTGTGATTCTTTGACTTAGATTCTCAGTACCTGATGGATCTAAAGAAAGATCCCATGGGTGCATAAAATCCAAAATGGCATAAAGAGCAGTCATTGTTGATGAAGTATTTTGCCTTCCTCTGTAAGGTTCCTGAATTCCATCAAGTGAGAATAGGGATCTTTTGGGTCAAATGAGTTCTTCAAATCTATTCAGAGGCTATCCAATAGGTGCTTGAGTTTTCTCATCTTTCCAATTCACATAAAGAATCTGTACACAACACTCAGTAGGACTCAAATTGGAGAAGCAGAGCAGTATTAAGGGCAGGCCTATTTGATCACTCCTGGTACACAGGAAGGGTGTACAGGCCACTGGGAATTTAGGCAAATGAGGGGCAACAGAGCTTATTTTGGACACTGTCTTGGGCTACGCTAATGCTATTAAATGTCAATCCTATTGTTGACTTCATATTTGTTTTATCCTAAGCTCATATATTCATCCTCAACCCTGTTGAAAATATCTAATCCCATCACTCACTTTATTCTTTTCCTGATTTCCTAATGTCTCTATTGATATCTGCTTTCCTACATATTTTGCCCTGTGCATCATTGTGACTGACTCTTCACTTGTGTTGACGTTTACATTGACTCTCTAACCAAAACCCTATTGCTAAAGAACTTTTGTTCCAAATCCTATACTCACTTTTCTTCCTAAACTTACCGACTATCTTTCTAATCCAACTGACTATAACTTTTTGAATGGATGTTCTCTTCTACATTCAATGATCCAAGTACAGTTCAGGTTTCTATTCAACCGGGTGAGGGAGTAGATTCTGCAGTTTGGCAATTGGGGACAGCACATTCTGGCAACAAGATTAGCAAAGAGTTCTCAAGATTTCAACAGTGTTTCGTTAAGTGTACAGAAAAACAGGAAGTGACAAGTACATATTTTATTAACCTTTCATTCCCCACTTCTTTTTCTGGCTACTTTTAATCATAAAAGTGATCTTTGTGGGGTGTCACATTCTATGTCTGCTAGTGGGGTATTACCATAATTTTAATTTGTCCAATTTGAGCTTGGAGAAAAGAAATTACATGGTTGAGGAAACAGGGTTTTATAGTTAGTAATAATATGAGGATTATTATTGGACCGGCCAGGGTTGATAAAAACATAATTAACCAGGGGGACTGTGTAAAAGAAGACTCAAACTACCCTTTCTGTGCCTCTCTCTCTCTCTCGTTGTTGCTCTTCAAGGCATCTTTTTAATTTACTCATAGATTTTTTTACAACTCCAGTATTGTCGACATAAAAACAACATTCTTCTCTCAATGAAGCACAAAGGCCCCCCTCTGTCATGAAAAGGAGGTCCAACCCTCGACTGTTCTGTAAAACAACTTCAGAGAGAGAGGTTAAAGATTCCTGCAAAGCTGTGATGGAGGTTTCTAAAATCTTTAAGTTTTGATCTATTGCTGCTTCTAATTGGGTCACTTGTTGTGTCCCATGGACCAGAGCAGTGGTTCTTGTGCCCAACCCTGCAGCAACTCCTATTCGTAATAGAATGGCTAAGGTGAGGGACATATGTTCCCAGCGGAACCGGGTTGTATGTCCCCCTCTTTGATCTTCAGATGAACCTGCGTCATGATAGAGCACTCTGGGAAACATCTGCACCATTTCACAATTAATCACATCTGTTGACCATTTCATGAAAACATAAACAATGTTTAAGTATATAGAATTATACTGTTGTAGGGACGGACAAGGCAAGGCACCTAAGATAGCACCTAAGACACGGAAACAGTCTTTTTTGGTTTCAACCAGATTCAGAGGGCATTGCTTCTGTTGTAATCAATTAATCCCCTGAAACCCAAGTTACGTAGTTTCAGAATTTTGTACCCAACACGTAAGGGAAGGGGCTCAGAAGTTCACAGTCTGCAGAAGTTCACAAAAAGCAGTTTTTGTTTCTGTTTTTTCCTCAGTTTGGGCAAGTTAACTTTTCAAGGACACCTGGGTGGGGGTGTCTTCCCTTTCTTTTTTCCCCCTTCCAGCTGTTTCCATACAGCCCAGTTTGTAACTTCTTTATCTTAGAAATGTAGCCATCTCTGTGAAGCCCCAGCTCAAGGCCAGAGGCCTTTTTTTCAAATATTTTGTGAAAAACTAGTAAGGGTGTGTCTAGATCAGGAGTGCTGAATTTTTTAGCCAGTTGCCAAGGAGACCAGGGCAACACAAAAATAGGAAGTTTATCTACAGTGAACTCTTTTATCGGGATTCTTTTGCTGAAAGTCCTAAATCAGCCATGGTGAAGACTTCTGGAGAAGGTCAGTTAAGACTTTTCTGTGGGCCTGGTACAGAGGGGGACAATTTGGAAGGCAGGGATAAGAGCAGCTCTGTGGATCTGAGAATGAGGAAGGAGAGATGTAAAAGAATATTGGGAGAGGGCTTTGGGATCTTAATAGCAACAAAAACTTGAGCAATAGAACAGATAGAACAGAGGGGGAGACGGGAGTGAGATTCCAAAAAGCCTGTGAGGGACTTTAAATTCTTAGTAACCTGTTTTTAGTGATGACAAAGCAACATTAAAGGCCATTTTCATTACATCTTGTATTAGGGTCTGAGGATTCTTCTCAGCGGGTTTGAGCTTTGCATTAGGTGGTAAGAGGACTGGGTGGGACCCGGTGCGGGCACTGACAGGAGAGGAGAGGAGTGAGTGAATGGAGTGGTACCTCAGTACCTGCAACCTCAGCAAGGGAGCAATGGTCTGAGAACCAGTCGAGATTTGGGTTTTTGATCTAGATATTGGAGGGGAGAAATCAAGTTGCTGAGGTGGGAGTGACAGCAGAGAGTCTGGAGCACAAGGCTGAGGGTGAGCATCTATTGGAGAAGCATAGTTCAGGATGTGAGCAAAGGAGAGAGAAGGCCTCCACATAGCGGAATCTCCATTCACCCTTTTGAGCACTTGCAGAAGTTAAAAAGGTCACACAGAATTTGAGGATCTAGAGACCCCTCTGGGGGCCATCGGTTTTGGTTATCTAATTCGTAATATGGCCAATGCTGTGTACAGAATTTGATGAGGAGTTTGGGTTCCATCTGACAGTCCCTGTATGCTCACATCCCCATGACTTACAATAGAAGTCTGCTCTCCCCCCCCCCCACAGCCGTGACTGTTTGTGGCTTTGATAGTCTGCCGGGCAAACATAGTAATCTAGGCTAGCCAACCTGCATCTGGCTCACGTGTCCCTACATCTATAATGTTTGTTTCCATTATCTATGGTACGGAAGGGATTTAATGGAATTTTAGTGGGATCCTGTTAATCAGGGATATCCCAATAGGAAAGACCTATAGCCAGCTGACAAATGACTGGGTGGAGAGATGGCCACCAGGTTCGTAAGGGGGCTGTATTCGAGATAGGCCATACTTCGTGTCCAGTAGGATTTGTGATCAGCCATCGCAGCTTAAGGGGCTGATTAGGGTTAAGACTACTGGTCGTCAAGGGGAGAATAAATATCTTCCAGGATCTTCTTTACAACCATTTGCAATGTTTCTTTTTTCTTCTTTTTTATTTCTTTTTTTTTTTTGTGTGGGGAAGGCTTCAATACATCCTGAAAATGTATGTTCAAAGACTAGGAGTTATTTAAGTCCATACCTTACTGGCTTAATTTCAGTAAAGTCCACTTCCCAGAATTGTCCTCGTCTGGTTCCTCATAGGTGCTTTCCTGCAGGAAGCTTGGAAGTGTAAGCTTTAACCAATTAATGGACCTGACAGGCTTTTGTTACCCATTCAGTTATTTCCTTTTGCTGTGAGTAGGTTAGTGGAAAACTGTGTTCTTGATCCTTCACGAATGAATGCAGTTTCTTTGAACAAAGGTGAGTGAGTTGATGAACATTTGCTACTGACATAGTTAGAGCCATGATTATAGGAGTAGTTACTGAAGAATTAAAAAATTCCACTTGAGGGCCTTTAGGGTTAAAAGTTATTTTGGCCCAGAGCTTGGTGAGCAGAACTCTGCCCATCAATGGGGCCAGGCATTCTGGGATTACTAGGAAGGAGTGATGGATTTTTCCTTTTCCCTGGTCCATGGTCCTCGTAGTTGTCAAAGCCCGATATTTACTTCTGTTAGACTCTTGAATTAGAGACCTTTAATTCGGTAGAGGGCCCAATGGGCCTTACGGGCTGAGTATATTCACCCTGCATCTACTTCAAAGTTTATTGTGTTCCCCTCCACTTCAAAAGTTACCTTGAGGTCAGGGAGAGGATCTGAGCCCGGACTTTCTTAGTATTCCTCCAGAGTCAGAATATCTGGCTGGCATGGCTGTCTCTTTCTAGGGCACTCTTTGGCCCAGTGTCCTTTTTCTTTAGAGTAGGCACATTGATCTCAGGCCAGGGGTGGCCTCTAGTGTGTGCCCAGGTATCCCTTCCTGTCTCTCTGTTTCTTAATTTCTGGCCTATTTGTTGTTGTGACCAGGACCTTAGTCAATGCCTTAGTCTGTCTTTTGTTTCTTTTATCCTCACTCAGCTCCCTTCTCTTCCTCAGTTTCTCTCTTAAAGTATACCTTCTCGGGTTCTCTGAATAAATCCCTCAAAGTCATATCTTGTAATCCATCTAAGCATTGTAACTTTCTTTTAATATCCAGGGCAGCTTTCCCAATAAAGGCCATTGTGACAGATGCCTTTTGATCCTCTGCCTGAGGATCGAAAGGAGTATGTCTCTTATATGCCTACATAATTATCTCTAAGAACATAGAGGGAGATTCATCAGGCCCTTAAATAATCTCTCTTACCTTGGCCAAATTAGTTGGTCACCTAGCGGCCACTAAGATACCCACTATTAGAGCCCGGCGATAAGTGGACAGATGCTCCCTACCTTCAAAGGTGTTGGGGTCCCAGTTGGGTCGTTTCAAGAGAAAGCCGGCTTTGAATATATTGGGAAGTTTTGTCGGTCACGCATTTGGTCCGAGGATACTTTTTTCTAGCATCCAGGAGGATTCTCTTTTGTTCCTCTGTCAAGAAGAGAGTCCCTAGGAGTTGTTGGCAGTCATCTCAAGTAGGTTGGTGTGAAAACATCAATGACTTCACCAGACCTGAGAGCCAGGTTGGGTCCTCGGTAAAAGGGGGATTGTTATTTTTCCATTTATATAGGTCTGAAGAGGAGAAGGCCAATACTGGTAGGCTTGCATTTTTTCCCTATGGCCATCGTCAATCATTGGTCCTTAGGGATGGAGGGAAGCAACACGGGAGTTCCAGGGTTTTCAATCATTTGCCACCGGCGAGTTCCTTTAGCAACTCCAGCTTCCTCCAGGGGAGGAGGGGCTGTGTGTGATGCAGGGGAGTTATCTGGAGGGCCCTGGGCTGGCTTAGCGTCCTCCAATTGCGGAGAGGCTGAGTCAGCAGCTGGAAAATCACTTAGAGGGTGTTGGGGGTTGTGGGACAAGGGTAGAAGATAAGGAGGGGGACGAGAGTCCAGTAGAGTCAAATCTTGTGACTCAGGGAGAACAGAGGGTGGAGGAGGAGGAGGAGCAGAGGGGTTGAGAGATCGTGGGGGAAGGAGTAGGAACGGGGACACAGCAAGGAAAGGCTTCACCCACGGAGGAGGAGATTTGCAGAGGTCCTGCCAAGTTAAGGTATATTCCTGTTTATCAGTATGGCTATGTGGCCCTGGCTGTAAGACAATATCTCTGTCTTTTTAAATTAGTGGGAAGTAGAAAGATCCTTCTAGGGGCCATCTGAATCCAAAGGTGGGCCATTCTGTGGCACACAGAGTCTGCCAGGTCCAGCGTTTTACTAAAAAAGAAACATTCTGAGCCCTTAAGCGGACTTTGGTCCATAGATCAAGGGTCAGGGACAGAGGCATTGAAGTGATCTGTCCCATAATGAAAGATACACAAACAGTAAAAGCAACGACACAGGACACAGACAAGAGAAAACAATAAAGACAGGCAATGGACGTCCAACACTGAGACCAAGACTGAGCAGGTGGCAAAACCCGATGGGCTGGCAATACCGAATCTGAAACAAAGTATCACTGAGTCGAGGAGACTATTATTCCTTGATTCCCGAGTCCTCTGTGGCGTCCCCCAGGGACTTGGCTTGTGGCTCTGTGACACGTCTGCCAGCCACCATCAAAGAGAGCTCACACACTTCATCGACAGCCATTTTGCCAAGCCCTAACCTGAAACCTGAAACCAGAAAGAGGTGCCTTACTTACCCTGAGAGTAGCCCATTGGGGTCTCTCCTTCACCACTGCTGGATTTCGGTGGAACCTCCATATATAAATATCGGAAGAGCATTGGGGGAAGAGACCACCAAGAGACTCTCTCATGCAAAAACAAAGGGTTTATTGGGGGTCCAGCATGCTGGGGCTCAGAGCTCATTTGAATAGAGCAGAGAACCCTGAGAACAGCTTAAGCAGAGCTTATATACTTTCCTTGAAGAGGGCAGGGAGGAAAGTTTATTGATGGGCCTGGGCGGGTGAGCAGTTTGCGTGCAACTGGGTGAGGGAGTACATTCTGAAGTTTGGCAGTTGGGGACAGCACATTCTGGGAAAAAGATTAGAAATCACTTCTCAAGATTTCAACAGTGTTTTATTAAGCATACAGTAAAACAGGAAGTGACAAGAATCTATTTTATTAACATTTCACTACCGACTATACTTTGCCAGATTTCCTAAAGTCTCTATTGATATCTGCATTCCTACATATTTTCCCCAGTTCATCATTGTGATTAATTCTTCACATGTGCTGACATTTACATTCACTCAATACCCGAAACCCTATAGCTAAAGAACTTTTGGTCCAAATCCTATACTCACTCTCCTTTATAAACATACCGACTATCTTCCTAATACTACTGACTATCCATTTTGACTGGAAGTTCTCTTTGAAAATCAATCATCCAAGTTACAAGGTCCTATGCTTAATACCCAATCAAAAGCCCAATGCCCTTCTGGGCTTCAAATCTTACCTAGATTTTTGTTTTCAGATTCATATATTTTACCTATATATTCTTGAAAATATCGCAGGTTCCCAATACCATTATTCATCCAGCAGAATGATTTCTATTCCAAATCAAACCTGTTATTAACCCTAACCATACACTGTTCCCTCAATCTAACTTTAGAGAAGATCTAGGACAGAGTTGGTCTTAAAATACAGGAATTTAGGGGATCTTCCAACTGCTGAGAAACTCAAAGGTCTATGCGCAAATGATCCCTAGAGAAGTTGTAGACACCTATGAAGGAACTGAGAGAGCAAAAGTCATCTTTCATTGCAAACAACCTGGTCAGCATGAAGGGATGTGTCTGAATCAGCCTCTCTCTTCTTTATGTAGAGAAGAAGAACCAAACGAGGCCTCTGTGGAGAGCTGTTCCTGGTTACCAATGTTTGATATACCATTCTAACTTGTGAAAGTGTCAAAGGAATTAGGGACAGCCTCCATTTCATGGGACCTTTGGAAGCAAATGTTAGGACAACGTGCTTGCCAAGGCATTGACCTCATTCAGTTCCTGAAGGAAGTGACCTCACCTCACATTCTTGGTGATGGAACTCTCTGAAATTGGGATACAGGCATCCAGGCACACAAATCTAGTCCCAGGCCCAGTCCCAGTGGTCTCACTTCTTTTGATTTACCAAAGACAGAGTCAGTCTTTCTTGGTATCTACTGATGTGAGGATGGCCAAATGCCAGGAAAGCTCTGAAGAGTGGCCTTTCCTGAGTAAGCAGGAAGTGGCTCACCGTTGTCTCCTGACAACTTCACAGAGTTGGCCAAGGAAACCAGATCTGAGACAGAACAGGCCATTTGATGGGAACATAGTACGGCCCACCAGTCAGAGGTCACACCCGATAGTCAGAGACCTACTTTGGGAAAGGAGGTGAATTTGTGGGTGTGAGTGTGTGTTTGTGATTTTGTCTCATGTTCTGAGAATAGGTAGGAAAGGCAGTTTGTTTGGTTTGGAGTGGACGATTTCTAACAAGTGATTTGACAAGGCGAGTGTTTTTATGTCTGTGTATCCCACTGTGTCCATGGTTGTAGACATTAGAAAAGAGAATGCAATGCATCAAAGGATGTGTCCAGGCTAGTAGAAAGCTTACCAGAATTCTTTCTGCCCAATGTATGAAAGGAATGCGGCTTGCCTTATGGATGGGTAACACCTGCTATCTTCCTAAGTTCCTGTTTTCTTCCTGAATTCTGGCCACTCTCCAGAATAGGCTCATGATTTTGTGACCAAGTTATGTACCACCTCCAAGCTCTGTGACATGGCCATGTACTGGATAGCTGAAGGGAATGGCGAGCGTCTCAGAAAATTCAGATATCAGTGTGACCAGGAAAGTCTCAGTGGAGAAACACTGCTTTGGGCCGTTTGCTAACCTAATGTTCTGTTGCCCTGAATGTCAGGAAGGTCTTTGCCTCATGCCACCCCTTTGTGAAGCCTGAAGAAAACAGTTTTCAAATGGAAATGAATATGGATCACCTGTGGCTCTTTGCTTAATTGCTTTGAAAAGGGATGTGTCTGAATCAGCCTCTTGGCCCTGTGTGAGGTTGTGGCTTAGATACTCAGCACGTGGTGGATGTAAAGAGAGATCCCATGTGTGCATCCAAAACCAAAATGGCCAAAAAGCAGTCCTTGTGGATGAAGTCTGTCCCCTTCCTCTTTAAAGTTCTTGAACTCCATCAAGTGAGAATAGGGATCCTTTGGGTCAAATGGGTTCTTCAAAGACCTGCAGAGGAGCTTGTATTTTCTCATGACTGCAAATCACATAAAAATATATACCTGACACTCAGTTTTCCACAAATTGGAGAAGCATAGAAGTATTAACGTCTAGCATATTTGATCACTCCTGTTTCACATGAAGGGTGTCCAGACCACCCTGAATTTACGCCAATGAGGGGCAAGGGAGTTATTTTGGACACTCTCTTGGACTCCGCCACTCATGGAAACCTTCAGCCAGAGGTTGTGATTAGTGTCTATATGGAAGAAGATGAGGGCCATATGGGAGGGTTTTGGTTTTAATTTTGGTCATTTGTGTCCGGTTGGAAGACATGACTGGGACCACCTGGGCTTGAACTCTGGTGTGATTCCCCTTAGAGACTGAATTCAGAGAAGTATTGCCATGAATTTTGTTGGGATTTTAGGAGTCCACCCATGAGAATCACCCTTGGAAACTGAGATCTAGGCCCAGGGTGGCTTTCCACAGAGCCCTGGGTATCTCAGCCAGAAGATCACATGATTTAATTCTGAAAGACTTGTCAGCCATTGTTGAGAGTCACAACACCCATGGACGTCACATTGTAGACCTCAATAGGCCTGGCTTCATGTGACATTTTGGCCACTCTTTGGGAAGCCTTGCCTGTGAGAGTTCTACAGAGCATTCATTGAAATGAGCTTCCTCACCATTTAAAGGTTCCTGAATGAATTGAAACCCACAGTGCCTGCAACGTCATCCTTGAAAAATGCCTAGATAAATACCATGAAATTTTTGAAATTCCCATGACCAGGTGGCACTGGAGAAACTTTGGATGTCCTGTTGCTGATCGTAAATATGCAAGACAGTGCCTTGATTGAGTGGGTTTCATGAAAATGGTGTAGAACAGAGATGCCAATATGTTGGAACCTGCTGAGTAGTGGGCCTAGAGCAGTGGTAGGCAGGTGTGTGATAAAAAATTTGTGGTGGGGCCATGTGGATCTGCCATTGGATCCCAAATGGCTTGTGACTTACATGGTGAAGCCAGCAAACCCTTCCATGTAAAGGCTTCTGGTTATATGGAGATGTTTCCGGGCAATGTTTAGAATCAGGTTACTATGGACATGGGGCCAAGCTATGTGGGATAGAAACCTGGTTGGTGCATTCTCCTGCAGACCCTGACCAACCACACATGAAAGAATTGCCTCCAGAACTGTGTCCCAGTTGAACTTCTTTTATTTCATGAAGCAAATGCCAAAGTCCCAGTGCAGCAGCAAGAAACACCACGAAAAGTGGAGGATGACCAAATGGCTTTCCAGTCCACATGGGAATACCCTTAGCCCCCAGTGGCCACAGTTTACTTACAAAGAGAGAATTCAGCACTGCTGCCTCATGTTCATTGGAAAATAAGAAACTATGTCCTCCAGGTCACATAGATGCAGACACAGCTTTGATAGTCTCACTAAAAAGAAGCTAAAGCTCCTGACAACAACATATATTTCAAGTGCCCAAACTCAGAGGCAGTTTCTCAAGAAGTATTTAGGCCAGCAGAGCTCCATGTTTATGGAGTGTTTACCCTGTCCCATACTAGGGAAACTCCTCTACCACTTCCAAGGTTGTAAACTCCTGAGCATATTATTCACAGATTTTATTACTCTTCTCCTCTAATTGTGTCTTACTTTGGGCGAAAAAAATATCAAGGAATTGTTCTGGATGAGAGTGGGAAGATTTTGTTTAGCACATATTTGCATACACATTGGATTCATTTTTCTATTTTACATTTGAAATACTGAATCCCTGACACTAACACATGCTCTGCTAGATTCTGAATACTAATCCTAATATGATGGAGAAAAATAACGGAAACAGAATAGAAATACAAGCAGTTCAGAGGAGGCATGTTGTATACTTGGACTTGCCTTTTGCATTATATAGGGTAGGAGTTATAAATCTAGTCAATTTTTTGTTGAAATAGTTTTCCATGTGCTTTTAAAGTTAACAAATATGTGAATTCCTGTCTCCCTTTCTCTGTATTCTATTCAGCACATGTATTTTTATATGCACATATAGAATCCTACCTGGTATCACACGTACATTCTTGTGAGTTACATGACTTGGTAGATACAAAGTGTGAGAAGAGATCACTCCTCTTAAACGCTGTTTGACCTGAAAATTCAACCTATGGGTGAGCTTCCTAGTTGAAAAAAGTTATACATAAATCCATATCCAGTAAAATGAATATTTTTGGATCTGTGGATGATACATATTTCACGGTGTAATTTGATTGGCATATATATTGCTAATTTTTAACATCTGTGTGTGGATATATATATATATATATATATATATATATATATATATATATATTCTCTCCAGATATTTCAAAATATTTAATATATGTGTCTTATTATACACTCCCTAAATTCATTCATGATTATGTATATGGATTTATAATCAACTTTTCACAAGATTATTCTCAGAAATATTCATTCACTGATATACGTATTTTTTTCCTAGTATTGAAAACTAACTTCAGTGAATGGTGCATATAAATCCGAATATTTCTACAGTAACTGATCCATTTTCACATCAATGCAAGTAGATTCCTATGGGACATGATAAGTATTTTGAAGTTCATTTTTATTCAAAACTAGTACATTACTATTTCTTCAGTTTATGCACATTATTGGATATATATTTCATCCACAAGTTCACAAATTTATAGGCATTTATTTCACTTTCATTCACTTTCTGCTTCAGAAAACACGTGTTCCTCCATGTTTCAAACTGGTCTTTTCATGAGACTTCTTTCCAAACACATTATTTTTGATTTCCATAATCACTTTTGAAGCAAAACTCACACACTCTTCATGATAAACCATAACCCTAGGATTACAATTAGACGTATAACTAGTTGTTATGAATGATTATATATCAATATATGATTTCTTATGTATTTTCAGATATCAATTCAATACATTATTTAAAGTGGAACCAGTTATATTATTTATTAACTGTATTGTCTATTCATGCATTATCTCTATATTCATAGTCACAGGGTACACCTATTTTTACCCTCAATACTAATTTATACGTTTTCAAAATATTCCTCAAAAAATGGTGGAAGAAATACTCATGTCACCTGATCTATATATACATTTTATCACAGTAATATTCTGGACAAAAAAATCAAAGGTCACCCTTAAGGTTGTACCAAAGCCTAAATGGAAAGTGAGCATGGATTACTAAAACCTTCCATGTCCAGGTGGCCTAATGCTCTCAAATGTCAATCTTATTGGTGACTACATTTTTGTTTCTTCCTAAGATTATATATTCAACCTCAAGCCTGTTGAAAATGTCTAATCCTATCACTCACTTTATACTTTGCCTGATTTAGTAATGTCTCTATTTATATCTATTTTCCTACATATTTTCCCCTGTTCATCATTGTGACTGACTCTTCACTTGTGCTGACATTTACATTCACTGTCTACCTGAAACCCTATTGCTTAAGAACTTTTGGTCTAAATCCTATTCTCACTCTTCTTTGTAAACCTACTGACTATCTTTCTAATCCTACCGACAATCCCTTTTTGAGTGGGTGTTCTATTCGACATTCAATCATCCAAGGTACAAGCTCCTATGCCATTGTATATAGATTTATCTGAGACATTTTTGCAGAAAATAATTCAAAGCTAAGTGTACCAATTAAGGGCCCAATGCCCTTCTGGACTTCATATCTTCCCTAGATTTCTGTTTTTATACTTATATTTCACCTATATATTCTTGTAAATATCATAGTTTCCCAATACCATTATTCGTCATGCAGAAGGATTCCTAACCCCAAATTGAACATGTTACTAACCCAAACCATACACTGTTCTCTCAATCGAACTTTACAGAACAGCAGGGACAGGGTTGCTCTTAAAATACAGGAATGTAGGGCATGTTCCACCTGTTGAGAACATCAAAGGTCCATGCAGAAATGATCCCTTGAGAAGATGTAGGCAGCTACGAAAGACCTGAGAGAGAAAAGTCATCTTCTATGGCAAACAACCTTGTCAGCATGAAGGGATGTGTATGAATCAGCCTCTCTCTTCTTATTGTAGAGAAGATGGACCAAACCAGTCCTAGGTGGAGAGCTGTTCCCGGGTGCCCATGGTTTATATACCATTCTAACTTGTGAAAGTGTCACAGGAAGTAGGGGCAGCCTCCATCTCATGGGACTCTTGAAAGCAACTGTTAGGACAAAGTGGTTGTCAAGGCAATGACCTCATTCAGTTCCTGAAGAAGTGATCTACCTCACTTCCTTGGTGATGGTACTCTCTTAACTTGGGATCCAGGAAGCCAGGCACCCGGAGCCAGTCCAGTCCCAGACCCAGTAGGCTCACTTGTTTGAATTTACCAAGGAGAGTGTCAGTCTTTCTTGGTACCAACATATGTGAGGATGGCCAAATACCAGGAGAGCTCTGAATAGGGGCCTTTCCTGAGAAAGTAGGTAGTGGTTCACTGCAGGCTCCTGACAACTTCACAGAGTTGGCCAAGGAGACCAGATCTGAGATAGGACAGGCCATTTTGGGGGAACATAGTATGGCCCACCACTCAGAGGAAACTCCGGATAGTCACAGAGTTACATGGGGGAAGGAGGTGTCTTTGTGGGGTGGGTGTGATTTTGTGGTTTTGTCTCATGATCTGAGAATAGGTAGGAAAGACGGTTTGTTTGATTTGGAGTGGTCTTCTTCTAGTAAGTCGTTGGACAAGGCAAGTGTTTCTATTTCTGTGTATCCCACTGTGTCCGTGGTTGTAGACATTAGAAAATAGAATGCAACAATTCATATGTCCTGTATAGTAGAAAGATTCCCGGCATTCATCCTGCCCAATTTATGAATGGACTGCAGCTTGCCTTATCCATGGACAACACCTGCTACCTTCCTAAGTTCCTGTTTCTTCCAGAATTCTCACCACTCTCCAGAATAGTCTCATGGTTTTGTGTCCAAAATATGTACCACCTCCAAGCTCTGTGACATTGCCATGTCCTGGATAGCTGAAGGGAATGGCGAGCATCTCAGAAAACTCAGATATCAGTGTGACCAAGAAAGTCTCAGTGGAGAAACCATGCTTTCGGCCTTTTGCTTATCAATTGTTCTGTTTCCCTGAATGTCAGGAAGGTCTTTGCCTCAGGCCACCCCTTTGTGAAGCCTGAAGAAAACAGTTTTCAAATGGAAATGAATAGGCATCACCTGTGGCTCTTTGCTTAATTGCTTTGGAAAGGGATGTGTCTGAATCAGCCTCTTGGCCCTGTGTGAGGTTGTGGCTTAGATTCTCAGCACCTGATGGATGTAAAGAGAGATCCCATGTGTGCATCCAAAACCAAAATGGCCAAAAGAGCAATTATTGTGAATGAAGTCTCTCGCATTCATTTGTAAGGTTCCTGACCACCATCAAGTGAGAATACGGATCCTTTGGTTCAAATGAGTTATGCACAGCCCTGCAGAGGCTAACCCATAGGTTTTTGGGTTTTCTCATGGCTCCAAATCATATAAAGAATCTATACCTGACAGTCAGTAGGCCTCAAATTGGAGATGCAGAGCAGTATTAACAGCTGGCCTATCTGATCACTCCTGGTTCACCGGATGGGTGTCCAGGCCACCTTGACTTTAGGCAAATGAGGGGCAAGGGAGCTTATTTTTGACACTGTCTTGGGCTGCACCCCTCATGAAAAACTCCAGCCAGAGGTTATGATAAGTGTCTATATGGAAGAAGATGAGGGCCATGTGGGAGTGTTTGGTTTTAATTGTGGTCATTTGTTTGGCGGTTGGAAGAGATAACTGGATCCACCTGGGCTTGAATTCTGGCATGATTCCTCTTAGAGACTGAGTTCTGGAATTTACCTCAAAGAAGTATTGCCATGAAATGTGTTGGGATTTTAGGAGGCCACGCATGAGATGCGCCCTTGAAAACTGAGATCGAGGGCCAGGGTGTCTTTCCACAGTGCAGTGAGAATCTCAGCCAGGATATCACATGATTTTATTTTGAAAGACTTGGCAGCCATAATTGAGAGTCTAAACACAAATGGAACTCATATTGTAGACCTCAATGATCCTGGCTTCATGTGACCTTTTGGCCACTTTTTGGGAAGCCTTGCCTGTGAGATTTCTCCAGAGATTTCATTTAAATGAGCTTCCTCACCACATAATGGTTCCTGCATTAATTGAAACGCACAGTGACTCCAACTTCATCCTTCAAAAATGGTTAAATAAATACTATCAAATTTCTGAAATTCCCATTACCAGGTGGCACTGGAGAACCTTTGGATATCCTGTTGCTGAACATGAGTGAAATAATTCCCCACGCAATGACACTTCACCGGGAGAATTCCAAATTTATTGCTAAAAGCTGTGTGCTTATATAGAACTAAGGGGGAGATGGTATGGCTTACATAAAAGGCAGCAACCCGTTTATTGACAAGTTCTTTCAAATATCAGCTCCAGAGCCCAGGAATTAGTTCTCATTGGGGCTAAGGTTCCCCACAAGCGAGATTTGAAATTGGCGCTGGCGGGAGAGTTCACAAGGGCGGGAACTTTTTGCGCCACTGCAGAAATGAAGAAGGTAGGAAGAAGAAGTCCTTAGGCGCCATGTTGGGGTTTTTCTCTGGGGTATGGCTGCCATTTATTCTTTTCCCAACATTCCACCCTTTTTGTTTTCTTAGGAAGTGGGGTGTCATTTGTCAGATCTGGCTGCTTCCTGCTGTGTGGGGGTGGTGTGGGGCCTAGAAAGAGAAGTGGAGGAATGCTAGGGGGCAGGTATGGGGATATCATGGCAGCCAGAAATAAAACCCAGTGGCTATAGACAGCTATTTTCATAGGGGTGAAGTCAATGAATGTTCCCTGAAGCCAAAGATGTCGATGGCATGGAACCAGTCCTGGATGGAAGAGATTGTTGGTATCAGCCACTGGTCCTGTAACAGAGACTCAAGGAAATACTGGAAGCGTTGCCTGGACATGGTGTCGCCAGCACCTGAAGAAGATCAGAGCGAATAAAAACAGAATGAAGATAAAAATTAAAGCAAATGTCAATTTTTGGCAGAAGTTCCATGTGGGGGGACTGACATAGAAGAGGCCAAGAACCATGAGAAAGCTTAGAAGGTGGTAAAGACTATGAATCCAGGATGGCAGATTAAGAGGTTCTCCGAGCTCGTTGTCTCCCGCTGTCTAATACCCGTTGCATTCCATCGTGCCTGGTAGTGAGCTTCATCACTGAGTGAACTGTTCTCTTGGAGATGTTGGGGATTCATCGGTCATCAGAGGCTGGTAGTGACTAAGCAAAAGCTGGTTGAAAGTTTGATTAGGAATTTTATGCAGTTGGGTTTGAAGGCACTTCATTATGCAGGGCAAGAGAGCACAAAAAAGGAGCATCCAAATAAGGGGATCCAAGATATTTAGTAAGTACATGGCAAGATAGGATTGAAAGAACCCCGTTATGGGAATGGAGGAGGTAGGTTTGAGCAATTGGGTCGATAATTCCTGCAATTTAACAACATTTTTTTTATTAGCCCAGATTCATTAACATAATAGCAAAATTCCTCTCTGAGGAATAGGCATGTAACCCCTTTTTCTGCAGTGAGAAGATCAATTGCCCTTTGGTTCTGTAAAGCCACTTGTGCCAATGAAGTAACCTGCCGCTGCAAGGAACCCAGAGACTCAGCCATGGTATTGAGTGTTTCCTGCAGTTTTTGTTGAAGGTCATTGGATCCCATAGAGCATGACCTATAGCTCCACCAGAGAGTCCGAGACCTGTCACTGAGGTTGTTAAAATGAGGCCTACCAGAACCGGCAGAAAGACTACCCTACGGGTGCGGGAAGGTAGGGCCAACTGTCAGAATTCGGTGGGAGTATACAAAGATAGCTGAGGAACTACAGTAACCAAGAAACAGGCGCCAGAGACATTGATGGTTGAGGTACTTAAAGAACCATTACACCAGAGGAAATGTCCAGGTTGCATAAACACAGGGCTCTATGGGGTGCTGTAGCTCAAGGAACAAATGGGTAAAGGATTCATTATTGGCAGGTGGAAACAGATGAAAGGAAATAAAGTATTGGTGGAATAACTTTCCCACAGTGGGATACGTGTCACATGTAGGGGTTGTCCTTTTTAGAGAAATTGTAGGGTTTTGCTGGAATATTTCCTGCCGCTAATGGGACTGCTGCTAGAAGTGGACGACTAAGTGAAGCACAGAGAAAGCACTGAGAAGTAGGCACAGAAAGAGGGGTGGAGTTTAATAATCAAAAAGTTTGGTGTAGCAAATTGAGCCATGTGGGAGGGGGACCTGAGAGGGTTGAAGGCTCTGAATCCTCTTTGGATGAGCTATGGATATGATCTCAAAGTTTTGATTCTGAGTCCTTAATGTGTTCGACTACCTGGATGGTTGCCTTAGGTTGCGTAATCAGGGTGCGGCCAATAGTCATCCACCCTGTGGGTCTGACTGAGGTTGTCCGAGCATAGACAGCAAACTCAACATAGCCCCATCGTTTGGCCTTGGGGTCAGGTTTATCTAAAGTATACCATCCATTGTTACTGGATGAAGAGCCTTTATGCCACTTTATGTAACTAGAAGTCCACCCTTCAGGGTAACCAAATGAGTGGTAAGAATAGCTACCACGTTCATCATGGAACATGCATGACCAATAGGGGCACCCATTATATATCTCAGGCCACCAATGACAATAGTCTTTTGTTTGATCAAAAAGGAAGCAAATGAAAGGCCAGTTCCAGCTACCAGGGACGAAGGTCCTTGGAGGTGACAATTTTAGGGAAATAGAGGTGCAGTTGTGGATGAAGCAAGTAGTTGCATCCAATGCGCAGACCTTCTGCATGCCATGTTCTGAGTATCGTTCCCGAAAAGTGAAAAAATGCATGGTAGGTGAGGAGGGTAAAGACCAGTCCTGACAGAGCACAGAAAATAAGCAGAGCACAAAAACAAGCAGTTAGAGAAGACTAGGGTGTTGGGAGAGCTCATTGTGCCTTCTTTAAGAGGAATTGGGCTGCAAGGAAAACCGTGTGAGCCACAACTAAAATGGGTGAGATGGGTGTGGAGAGCAGGAGTAAAGGGGAGGTTCAGTAGGTGATTCTTGGAGTTCCTCTGGGGTGGCCCTGTCTTCAGCAGGTGGGGCCTCCTGGTGATGTGGCTTCAACCTAGACATGTGAATCCAGGGAGTGAGACAGTTGTCTGGTAAGGAGAGTTTGGCGGCGGTAAGGGTAAAGAGAATGACAGGATAGGGGCCTTCCCATTTTGCGGCAAGAGTCCCTTTTTCCTCTGGGGTATTATAATAGACTAGACTAACAGGTGTTAAGGGAGGAGTGTGTGGAGAGGAGACTGGGTCTGGAAGAAGCATCTGTGGATGATATATATTTACTGATGAATTTCGATTGGCATTTATATTGGTACTTTTTAATGTCTGTGAGTGTTGTGTGTGTGTGTGTGTGTGTGTGTGTGTGTGTGTGTGTGTGTGTATAGATATAGATATAGATATACTCTCCAAAGTTTTCCAAATATGAAATATATGTGTCTAGTATACACTCTCTAAATTCATTCAGGTTCATGTATGTGGATTTATAATCAACTTTTCACAAGATTATAATCAGAAATATTCATCCACCTGAAATACATATTTGTTTCCTAGTACTGACTACTAACTTCAGTGAAGGGTGCATACAAATCCTAATTATTCTACAGTATCTGACCCAGTCTAACATCAATGCAAGTAGACTCCTATGGGACATGATATGTAATTTGTCATTCATTTGTATTCGACACTGGTACATTATTGTTTCTTCAGTTTTTGCACATCATAGGATATACATTTCATCCACAAGTTCACAAATTAATAGGCATTTGTTTCAACATTAATCACTTCTTGCTTCAGAACACATATATTGTCAGGGTTTCTTGACTGGTCTTTTCATGAGACTTCTTTCCAAACACATTATTTTGAATTTCCATAATCATTTTAAAGCAAAACTCACACACTCTTCATGATAAACCAAAACACTAATATTTCCATTAGATATATAACTGGTTGGAATGAATGATTGTATATCAATATACAATTTCCTTTTATTTTTCAGATATCAGTTCAATTCATTATTTAAAGTTCAAAAAAGTTATATTATTTATTCACAGTATGGTCTATTCGTGGTTTTTCTCTATGTTCATAGAAACAGGGTACACCTATTTGTACCCCCGATTCTAATTTTACATCTTCAATACATTGCTCCCAGAAATGGTGAAAGAAATACTCATGTCACCTCGTTATCACAGCAATATTCTGGACAAAAAATGGAAAGGTCACACTTATGATTGTACCAAAGCCTAAATGGAAAGTGAACATGGATTTCAAAAACATCCATGTCCATGTTGCCTAATGCTGTCAATTGTCAATCCTATTGGTGACTACATATTTGTTTTTTCCTAATTTATATATTGAAACTCAACCCTGTTGAAAATGTCTAATTCTATCCCTCACTTTATACTTTGCCTGATTTCCTAATGTTTCCATTGATATCTGCTTTTCTACATATTTTCCCCAGTTCAACATAGTGTCTGACTCTTCATATGTGCTGACATTTACATTCACTCTATAACCAAAAGTCTATTGCTAAAGAACTTTTGGTCCAAATCCTATACTCACTGGTTTTCCTAAACCTACCGAATATCTTCCTAATCCTACTGAATATCCCTTTTTGACTGGATGTTCTCTTCTAAATTCAATCATCCAATGTACAAGGTCCTATGCCATTGTATATCAAATTATCTGAGACATCTTTGCGGAACATAATTCAAAGCTAAGTATCCCAATCAAGGGCAAAACCCTCTGGGCTTCAAATCATACCTAGATTTCTGTTTTCCTACTTATATTTCACCTCTATATTCTTGTAAATATTGCAGGTTCCCAATCCCATTATTCATCGCACAGAATCATTCATCACAAAATCAAACCTGTTTTTAACCCCAGGTATACACTGTTCCCTCAAACATTTTACAGAAGAGCAGGGACAGAGGGGTTCTTACAATACAGGAAAGTTGGGGATCTTCCACCAGATGAGAACCTCAAATGTCCATGCACAAATGATACATGGAGAAGTTGTAGGCAGGTATGAAGCTCCTGAGAGTGCAAAAGTCATCTTCCATGGCAAACAACCTGGTCAGGATGAAGGGATGTGTCTGAATCTGCCTCTCTCTTCTTATTGTAGACAAGGTGGAACAATCCAGGCCTGAGTGGAGAGCTGTTCCCGGGTGCCAATGGTTGATATACATTCTACCTTATGAAAGTGTCACAGGAAGTAGGGGAAACCTCCATCTTATGTAACCCTTGGAACCAACTGTTAGGACAAAGTGGTTGCCAAGGCAGTGACCTCATTCAGTTCCAAAGAATGTGACATACCTCATTTCCTTGGTGATGGAACTCTCTGAACTTGGTATCCAAGAAGCCAGGCACGCAGAGGCAGTCCCAGTCCCAGGCCCAGTGGGCTCACTTGTTTGGATTTACCAAGGACAGAGTCAGTTTTCTTGGTACTTAATGATGTGAGGATGGCCAAATGCCAGGAGAGCTCTGAAGATGGACCTTTCCTGAGAAAACAGGTAGTGGCTAACCACTTTTTCCTGACTTCTTCACAGAGTTGGTCAAAAAAACAAGATCTGAGAGAAGACAGGCCATTTTGTGGGAACATAGTATGGCCCACCAGTCAGAGGACACTCCGGATAGTCACAGACCTACTTGGGGGAAGGAGGTGCCTTTGTGGGAGTTGGTGTGGGTTTGTTGTTTTGTCTCATGTTCTGAGAATAGACCGAAAAGGCGGTTTGTTTGGTTTGGAGCAGACAGTTTCTAGTAAGTCATTTGACAAGGCGAGTGTTTCTGTTTATGTGTATCCCACTGTGTCCGTTGTTGTAGACATTAGAAAAGAGAATGCATTAATGGATGTGTCCTGTCTAGTATAAATCTTCCCTATAATTCATCCTGCCCAATATATGAATGGACTGCAGCTTGTCTTATCGATGTGCAACAACTGCTATTTTTCTAAGTTGTTGTTTTCTTCCTGAATTCTGGCCACTCTCCAGAATGGGCTCAGGGATTTGTGTCCAAAATATGTACCACCTCCAAGCTCTGTGACATGGCCATGTAAAGGATAGTTGAAGAGAATGGCGAGCATCTCAGAAAACTCAGATATCAGTGTGACCAGTAAAGTCTCAGTGCAGAAACACTGCCTTGGGCTTTTTGCTTACTTATTGTTGTGTTGCACTGAATGTCAGGAATGTCTTTGCATCAGGCCACCCCTTTGTGAAGCCTGAAGAAAACAGTTTTCAATTGGAAATGAATGGGCCTCACCTGTGGCTCTTTGCTTAATTGCTTTGGAAAGGGATGTGTCTTTATCAGCCTCTTGGACCTGTGTGTGGCTGTGACTTAGATTCTCAGCACCTGATGGATCTTAAGAATGATCCCATGTGAGCTTCCAAAACTAAATGGCAAAAAATATCATTCATTGTGGATGAAGACTCTTGCCTTCCTCTGTTAGGTTCCTGCACTCCAACAAATATGAATAGGGATTCTGTGAGTCAAATGAGTTCTTCAAAGCCCTGCAGAGGTGCTTGTGTTTTCGCATGACTCTAAATCACCTAAAGAATCGATACCTAAAATCAGTAGCGATCAAATTGGAGAAACATAGAAGTATTAATGGCAGGCTTATTTGTTCACTCCTGGTTCACAGCAACGGTGTCCAGGCTACCCTGACTTTAGGCAAATGAGGGGCAAACGAGCTGATTTTGGACACTGTCTTGGGCTGCACCCCTCATGGAAACCTCCAGCCAGAGGTTAAGATGATTGACTATATGGAAAAATGTGAGGGCCATGTGGGAGTGTTTTGGTTTTAATGTTGGTCATTTGTGTGGCATTGGAAAAAATGACTGGGTCCACGTGGGCTTGAACTCTGGTGTGATTCCCCTTAGACACTGGGTTTTGGAACTGAACTCAGAGAAGCATTGCCATGAATTTTGTTGGGATTTTAAGAGGCCACGCATGAAAGTCGCTCTTGAAAACTGAGACCTAGGCCCCGGGTAGATTTCCACTGAGGCCTGGGAATCTCAGCAAGGATATCACATGATTTTATTCTTAAAGAAATGGCAGCCATAATTGAGAGTCAAAACACACATGGACCTCACATTGTTGACCTCAATGGGCCTGGCCTAATGTGACGTTTTGTCCATTCTTTGGGAAGCCTTGCCTGTGACAGTTCTCCAGATATTTCATTGAAATGAGCGTCCTCACCATTTAATGTTTGCCTAATGAATTGATACCCACAGTGCCTCCAACTTCATGCTTGAAAAATGGCTAGATAAATACCATAAAATTTTTGAAATTCCTATGACCAGGTGGCACTGGAGAAACATTGGATGTCCTGTTGCTGATCATGAGTATACCAGACAGTGCCTTGATTTACTGAGTTTCATGAAAATGGTGTAGAACAGAGATGCCAGTAATTTGGAGCCTGCTGAGTAGTGGGTCTAGAGCAGTGGTGGGGAGGCGTTTGATAAAACATCCGTGGTAGGACCATGTGCATCTACCATTGGATTCCAAATGGCTTGTAACTGACATGGTGCTGCCAGCAGACCCTTATATGTAAAGGCATCTTGTTATATGGAGAGTTTTAAGAGGAAAATGAAGAATCAGGTTGATATGGACAAGGGGGCAATGGGGCAAGCTGTGAGAGATAGAAGCCTAGTTGGTGCATTCTCTTGCAGACCCTGACCCACCACACGTGACAGAACTCCCTCCAGCACTGTGTCCCAGTTTAGCTGCTAGTATTTCGTGAAACAAATACCAAACTCACAGTGCAGCAGCCTAAACACCACAAAAAGTGGAGGAGGACCAAGTGGCTTCACAGTCCACATGGGGAGACGGGGAGACACTTCGTCCAAGGTGGCCTCAGTTTACCTATAAAGAGAGGATTCAGCACTGCTTCATCTTGTTCATTGGAAAATAAGAAACCATGTCCTCCAGGTCACATAGATGCAGACCCAGCTTTGATGGTCTCACTACAAAGGAAGCCAAATCTCATGAAAACAACATATATTTCAAGTGCGGAAGCTCAGAGGCAGTTTCTCAAAAAGTTTTTAGGCCAGCAGAGCTCCATGTTTGTGGAGTGTTTACCATGTCCCTTACTTTTGGAAACTCCTAAACCACCTCCAAGGTTGTGAACTCCTGAGCATTTTCCATTCCAGATATGTATTCACTGATTTTGTAAATCTTCTCCTCTAATTGTGTCTTACTTGGGGTGAAGGTAATGTCAAGGCATTGTTTTGGATGAGAGCGGGAGGATATTTGTCCAGCATATATTTACATACACATTGGATTCATTTTCCAATTTTTCATTCGAAGTACTGAATCCCTGACACTAACCCATACCTAGTAGACTCAGACTATTCAGCCTAATATAATGGGGAAAATTAACCAAACACAATAGAAATACAAGCACTTCAGAGGAGACATGTTCTATAGTTGGACTTGACATTTGCATTATATAAGGTAGGAGTTATACATCTAGTCAAATTTTAATTGAAATATTCTCCATGTGTTTTTAAACTTAACAAATATGTGAATACTTGTTTCCAATTTCTGTAGCTTATTCACACATGTATATTTATATGCATATATAGAATCCTACCAGGTATCACACGTACATTTTTGTAAGGTGGACGTCTTGGCAGATACAAATTGTGAGAAGTGTTCACTCCTCCTAAATGCTGTTGGAAATGAAAATTCAACCAATAAGAGAGCGTCCTAGTAGAACAACATTATACATAAACTCATGTTCAGTAACATAAATATTTTTGCACCTGTGGATGATATATATTTACTGATGAATTTCGATTGGCATTTATATTGGTACTTTTTAATGTCTGTGAGTGTTGTGTGTGTGTGTGTGTGTGTGTGTGTGTGTATAGATATAGATATAGATATACTCTCCAAAGTTTTCGAAATATGAAATATATGTGTCTAGTATACACTCTATAAATTCATTCATGTTCATGTATGTTGATTTATAATCAACTTTTCACAAAATTATAATCAGAAATATTCATCCACCTGAAATACATATTTGTTTCCTAGTACTGACTACTAACTTCAGTGAAGGGTGCATACAAATCCTAATTATTCTACAGTATCTGACCCAGTCTAACATCAATGCAAGTAGACTCCTATGGGACATGATATGTAATTTGTCATTCATTTGTATTCGACACTGGTACATTATTGTTTCTTCAGTTTTTGCACATCATAGGATATACATTTCATGCACAAGTTCACAAATTAATAGGCATTTGTTTCAACATTAATCACTTCTTGCTTCAGAAAACATGTATTTTCAGGGTTTCTTGACTTGTCTTTCATGAGACTTCTTCCCAAACACATTATTTTGAATTTCCATAATCATTTTGAAGCAAAACTCACACACTCTTCATGATAAACCAAAACACTAATATTTCCATTAGATATATAACTGGTTGGAATGAATGATTGTATATCAATATACAATTTCCTTTTATTTTTCAGATATCAGTTCAATTCATTATTTAAAGTTCAAAAAAGTTATATTATTTATTCACAGTATGGTCTATTTGTGGTTTTTCTCTGTTCATAGAAACAGGGTAAACCTCTTTGCACCCCTGATTCTAATTTTACATCTTCAATATATTGCTCTCAGAAATGGTGAAAGAAATACTCATGTCACCTCATTATCACAGCAATATTCTGGACAAAAAAGGGAAAGGTCACACTTATGATTGTACCAAAGCCTAAATGGAAAGTGAACATGGATTTCTAAAAACATCCATGTCCAGGTTGCCTAATGCTGTCAATTGTCACTCCTATTGGTGACTACATATTTGTTTTTTCCTAATTTATATATTGAAACTCAACCCTGTTGAAAATGTCTAATTCTATCCCTCACTTTATACTTTGCCTGATTTCGTAATGTTTCCATTGATATCTGCTTTTCTACATATTTTCCCCAGTTCAACATAGTGTCTGACTCTTCATATGTGCTGACATTTACATTCACTCTATAACCAAAAGTCTATTGCTAAAAAACTTTTGGTCCAAATCCTATACTCACTCGTCTTCCTAAACCTACCGACTATCTTCCTAATCCTACTGAATATCCCTTTTTGACTGGATGTTCTCTTCTAAATTCAATCATCCAATGTACAAGGTCCTATGCCATTGTATATCAAATTATCTGAGACATCTTTGCAGAACATAATTCAAAGCTAAGTATCCCAATCAAGGACAAAACCCTCTGGGCTTCAAAGCATACCTAGATTTCTTTTTTCAAACTTATATTTCACCTCTATATTCTTGTAAATATTGTAGGTTCCCAATCCCATTATTCATCACACAGAATCATTCATCACCAAATCAAACCTGTTTTTAACCCCAATATACACTGTTCCCTCAAACATTTTACAGAAGAGCAGAAACAGAGGGGTTCTTACAATACAGGAAAGTTGGGGATCATCCACCAGATGAGAACCTCAAATGTCCATGCACAAATGATACATGGAGAAGTTGTAGGCAGGTATGAAGCTCCTGAGAGAGCAAAAGTCATCTTCCATGGCAAACAACCTGGTCAGGATGAAGGGATGTGTCTGAATCTGCCTCTCTCTTCTTATTGTAGACAAGGTGGAACAATCCAGGCCTGAGTGGAGAGCTGTTCCCGGGTGCCAATGGTTGATATACATTCTACCTTATGAAAGTGTCACAGGAAGTAGGGGAAACCTCCATCTTATGTAACCCTTGGAAGCAACTGTTAGGACAAAGTGGTTGCCAAGGCAGTGACCTCATTCAGTTCCAAAGAATGTGACATACCTCATTTCCTTGGTGATGGAACTCTCTGAACTTGGTATCCAAGAAGCCAGGCACCCAGAGGCAGTCCCAGTCCCAGGCCCAGTGGGCTCACTTGTTTGGATTTACCAAGGACAGAGTCAGTTTTCTTGGTACCTAATGATGTGAGGATGGCCAAAAGCCAGGAGAGCTCTGAAGATGGACCTTTCCTGAGAAAACAGGTAGTGGCTAACCACTTTTTCCTGACATCTTCACAGAGTTGTTCAAGGAATCAAGATCTGAGAGAAGACAGGCCATTTCGGGGGAACATAGTATGGCCCACCACTCAGAGGACACTCCGGATAGTCACAGACCTACTTGGGGGAAGGAGGTGCCTTTGTGGGAGTGGGTGTGTGTTTGTTGTTTTGTCTCATGTTCTGAGAATAGATCAAAAAGGCGGTTTGTTTGGTTTGGAGCAGACAGTTTCTAGTAAGTCATTTGACAAGGCGAGTGTTTCTGTTTATGTGTATCCCACTGTATCCGTTGTTGTAGACATTAGAAAAGAGAATGCATTAATGGATGTGTCCTGTCTAGTATAAATCTTCCCATAATTTATCCTGCCCAACATATGAATGGACTGCACCTTGTCTTATCGATGTGCAACACCTGCTATCTTTCTAAGTTGTTGTTTTCTTCCTGAATTCTGGCCACTCTCCAGAATAGGCTCAGGGATTTGTGTCCAAAATATGTACCACCTCCAAGCTCTGTGACATGGCCATGTACTGGATAGCTGAAGAGAATGGCGAGCATCTCAGAAAACTCAGATATCAGTGTGACAAGGAAAGTCTCAGTGCAGAAACCCTGCTTTGGGCCTTTTGCTTACTTATTGTTGTGTTGCACTGAATGTCAGGAAGGTCTTTGCCTCAGGCCACCCCTTTGTGAAGCTTGAAGAAAACAGTTTTCAAATGGAAATGAATGGGCCTCACCTGTGGCTCTTTGTTTAATTGCTTTGGAAAGGGATGTGTCTTTATCAGCCTCTTGGACCTGTGTGTGGCTGTGACTTAGATTCTCAGCACCTGATGGATCTTAAGAATGATCCCATGTTAGCTTTCAAAACCAAAATGGCAAAAAAATATCATTCATTGTGGATGAAGTCTCTTGCCTTCCTCTGTTAGGTTCCTGCACTCCAACAAATGAGAATAGGGATTCTTTGGATCAAATGAGTTCTTAAAGCCCTGCAGAGGTGCTTGTGTTTTCGCATGACTCTAAATCACCTAAAGAATCCATACCTACAATCAGTAGGCCTCAAATTGGAGAAACACAGAAGTATTAACGGCAGGCTTATTTGTTCACTCCTGGTTCACAGCAACGGTGTCCAGGCTACCCTGACTTTAGGCAAATGAGGGGCAAACGAGCTGATTTTGGACACTGTCTTGGGCTGCACCCCTCATGAAAACCTCCAGCCAGAGTTTAAGATGATTGACTATATGGAATAAGGTGAGGGCCATGTGGGAGTGTTTTGGTTTTAATGTTGGTCATTTGTGTGGCATTGGAAAAAATGACTGGTTCCACGTGGGCTTGAACTCTGGTGTGATTCCCCTTAAACACTGGGTTTTGGAACTGAAAGTCAAGGAAGCATTGCTAAGAATTTTGTTGGGATTTTAAGAGGTCACGCATGAAAGTCGCTCTTGGAAACTGAGACCTAGGCCCCGGGTAGATTTCCACAGAGGCCAGGGAATCTCAGCAAGGATATCACATGATTTTATTCTTAAAGAAATGGCAGCCATAGTTGAGAGTCAAAACACACATGCTCCTCACATTGTAGACCTCAATGGGCCTGGCCTAATATGACCTTTTGTCCATTCTTTGGGAAGCCTTGCCTGTGAGATTTCTCCAGAGATTTCATTGAAATGAGCCTCCTCACCATTTAATGTTTGCTGAATGAATTGAAACCCACAGTGCCTCCAACTTCAATCTTGAAAAATGGCTAGATAAATACCATGAAATTTTTGAAATTCCTATGACCAGGTGGCACTGGAGAAACATTGGATGTCCTATTGCTGATCATGAGTATACCAGACAGTGCCTTGATTTACTGAGTTTCATGAAAATGGTGTAGAACAGAGATGCCAGTAAGTTGGAGCCTGCTGAGTAGTGGGTCTAGAGCAGTGGTGGGGAGGTGTTTGATAAAACATCCGTGGTAGGGCCATGTGGATCTACCATTGGATTCCAAATGGCTTGTAACTGACATGGTGCTGCCAGCAGACACTTATATGTAAAGGCATCTTGTTATATGGAGAGTTTTAAGAGGAAAATTAAGAATCAGGTTGATATGGACAAGGGGGCAATGGGGCAAGCTGTGAGAGATAGAAGCCTAGTTGGTGCATTCTCTTGCAGACCCTGACCCACCACACGTGACAGAACTCCCTCCAGCACTGTGTCCCAGTTTAGCTGCTAGTATTTCGTGAAACAAATACCAAACTCACAGTGCAGCAGCCTAAAAACCACAAAAAGTGGAGGAGGACCAAATGGCTTCACAGTCCACACGGGGAGACGGGGAGACACTTAGTCCCCAGTGGCCTCAGTTTACCTATAAAGGGAGGATTCAGCACTGCTTCATCTTGTTCATTGGAAAATAAGAAACCATGTCCTCCAGGTCACATAGATGCAGACCCAGCTTTGATGGTCTCACTACAAAGGAAGCCAAATCTCATGAAAACAACATATATTTAAAGTGCGGAAGCTCAGAGGCAGTTTCTCAAACAGTTTTTAGGCCAGCAGAGTTACATGTTTGTGGAGTGTTTACCATGTCCCTTACTTTAGGAAACTCCTAAACCACCTCCAAGGTTGTGAACTCCTGAGCATTTTCCATTCCAGATATGTATTCACTGATTGTGTAACTCTTCTCCTCTAATTGTGTCTTACTTGGGGTGAAGGTAATGTCAAGGCATTGTTTTGGATGAGAGCGGGAGGATATGTGTGCAGCATATATTTACATACACATTGGATTCATTTTCCAATTTTTCATTCGAAGTACTGAATCCCTGACACTAACCCATACCTAGTAGACTCAGACTATTCATCCTAATATAATGGGGAAAATTAACCCAACACAATAGAAATACAAGCACTTCAGAGGAGACATGTTCTATAGTTGGACTTGACATTTGCATTATATAAGGTAGGAGTTATACATCTAGTCAAATTTTAATTGAAATATTCTCCATGTGTTTTTAAACTTAACAAATATGTGAATACTTGTTTCCAATTTCTGTAGCCTATTCACACATGTATATTTATATGCATATATAGAATCCTACCAGGTATCACACGTACATTTTTGTAAGGTGGATGTCTTGGCAGATTCAAATTGTGAGAAGTGTTCACTCCTCCTAAATGCTGTTGGAAATGAAAATTCAACCTATAAGAGAGCGTCCTAGAAGAACAACATTATACATAAACTCATGTTCAGTAACATAAATATTTTTGCATCTGTGGATGATATATATTTACTGATGAATTTCGATTGGCATTTATATTGGTACTTTTTAATGTCTGTGAGTGTTGTGTGTGTGTGTGTGTGTGTGTGTGTGTGTGTGTATAGATATAGATATAGATATACTTTCCAAAGTTTTCCAAATATGAAATATATGTGTCTAGTATACACTCTCTAAATTCATTCATGTTCATTTATGTTGATTTATAATCCACTTTTCAGAAGATTATAATCAGAAATATTCATCCACCTGAAATACATATTTGTTTCCTAGTACTGACTACTAACTTCAGTGAAGGGTGCATACAAATCCTAATTATTCCACAGTATCTGACCCAGTCTAACATCAATGCAAGTAGACTCCTATGGGACATGATATGTAATTTGTCATTCATTTGTATTCGACACTGGTGCATTATGGTTTCTTCAGTTTTTGCACATCATAGGATATACATTTCATCCACAAGTTCACAAATTAATAGGCATTTGTTTCAACATTAATCACTTCTTGCTTCAGAACACATGTATTGTCAGGGTTTCTTGACTGGTCTTTTCATGAGACTTCTTTCCAAACACATTATTTTGAATTTCCATAATCATTTTGAAGCAAAACTCACACACTCTTCATGATAAACCAAAACACTAATATTTCCATTAGATATATAACTGGTTGGAATGAATTATTATATATCAATATACAATTTCCTTTTATTTTTCAGATATCAGTTCAATTCATTATTTAAAGTTCAAAAAAGTTATATTATTTATTCAAGTATGGTCTATTCGTGGTTTTTCTCTATGTTCATAGAAACAGGGTACACCTATTTGTACCCCCGATTCTCATTTGACATCTTCAATATATTGCTCCCAGAAATGGTGAAAGAAATACTCATGTCACCTCATTATCACAGTAATATTCTGGACAAAAAAGGGAAAGGTCACACTTATGATTGTACCAAAGCCTAAATGGAAAGTGAACATGGATTTCTAAAAACATCCATGTACAGGTTGCCTAATGCTGTCAATTGTCACTCCTATTGGTGACTACATATTTGTTTTTTCCTAATTTATATATTGAAACTCAACCCTGTTGAAAATGTCTAATTCTATCCCTCACTTTATACTTTGCCTGATTTCGTAATGTTTCCATTGATATCTGCTTTTCTACATATTTTCCCCAGTTCAACAAAGTGTCTGACTCTTCATATGTGCTGACATTTACATTCACTCTATAACCAAAAGTCTATTGCTAAAGTACTTTTGGTCCAAATCCTATACTCACTCGTCTTCCTAAACCTACCGACTATCTTCCTAATCCTACTGAATATCCCTTTTTGACTGGATGTTCTCTTCTAAATTCAATCATCCAATGTACAAGGTCCTATGCCATTGTATATCAAATTATCTGAGACATCTTTGCAGAACATAATTCAAAGCTAAGTATCCCAATCAAGGGCAAAACACTTCTGGGCTTCAAAGCATACCTAGATTTCTTTTTTCATACTTATATTTCACCTCTATATTCTTGTAAATATTGCAGGTTCCCAATCCCATTATTCATCGCACAGAGTCTTTCGTCACCAAATCAAACCTGTTTTTAACCCCAAGTATACACTGTTCCCTCAATCATTTTACAGAAGAGCAGGGACAGAGGGGTTCTTACAATACAGGAAAGTTGGGGATCTTCCACCAGATGAGAACCTCAAATGTCCATGCACAAATGATACCTGGAGAAGTTGTAGGCAGGTATGAAGCTCCTGAGAGAGCAAAAGCCATCTTCCATGGCAAACAACCTGGTCAGGATGAAGGGATGTGTCTGAATCTGCCTATCTCTTCTTATTGTAGACAAGGTGGAACAATCCAGGCCTGAGTGGAGAGCTGTTCCCGGGTGCCAATGGTTGATATACATTCTACCTTATGAAAGTGTCACAGGAAGTAGGGGAAACCTCCATCTTATGTAACCCTTGGAAGCAACTGTTAGGACAAAGTGGTTGCCAAGGCAGTGACCTCATTCAGTTCCAAAGAATGTGACATACCTCATTTCCTTGGTGATGGAACTCTCTGAACTTGGTATCCAAGAAGCCAGGCACCCAGAGGCAGTCCCAGTCCCAGGCCCAGTGGGCTCACTTGTTTGGATTTACCAAGGACAGAGTCAGTTTTCTTGGTACCTAATGATGTGAGGATGGCCAAATGCCAGGAGAGCTCTGAAGATGGACCTTTCCTGAGAAAACAGGTAGTGACTAACCACTTTTTCCTGACATCTTCACAGAGTTGGTCAAGGAAACAAGATCTGAGAGAAGACAGGCCATTTTGAGGGAACATAGTATGGCCCACCAGTAAGAGGACACTCCGGATAGTCACAGACCTACTTGGGGGAAGGAGGTGCCTTTGTGGGAGTGGGTGTGGGTTTGTTGTTTTGTCTCATGTTCTGAGAATAGATCAAAAAGGCGGTTTGTTTGGTTTGGAGCAGACAGTTTCTAGTAAGTCATTTGACAAGGCGAGTGTTTCTGTTTATGTGTATCCCACTGTGTCCGTTGTTGTAGACATTAGAAAAGAGAATGCATTAATGGATGTGTCCTGTCTAGTATAAATCTTCCCTATATTTCATCCTGCCCAATATATGAATGGACTGCAGCTTGTCTTATCGATGTGCAACACCTGCTATCTTTCTAAGTTGTTGTTTTCTTCCTGAATTCTGGCCACTCTCCAGAATGGGCTCAGGGATTTGTGTCCAAAATATGTACCACCTCCAAGCTCTGTGACATGGCCATGTAAAGGATAGTTGAAGAGAATGGCTAGCATCTCAGAAAACTCAGATATCAGTGTGACCAGGAAAGTCTTAGTGCAGAAACACTGCTTTGGGCTATTTGCTTAGTTATTGTTGTGTTGCACTGAATGTCAGGAAGGTCTTTGCCTCAGGCAACCCCTTTGTGAAACCTGAAGAAAACAGTTTTCAAATGGAAATTAATGGGCCTCACCTGTGGTTCTTTGCTTAATTGCTTTGGAAAGGGATGTGTCTTTATCAGCCTCTTTGTCTGTGTGTGGCTGTGACTTAGATTCTCAGCACCTGATGGATCTTAAGAATGATCCCATGTGAGCTTCCAAAACCAAAATGGCAAAAAATATCATTCATTGTGGATGAAGACTCTTGCCTTCCTCTGTTAGGTTCCTGTACTCCAACAAATGAGAATAGGGATTCTGTGAGTCAAATGAGTTCTTCAAAGCCCTGCAGAGGTGCTTGTGTTTTCGCATGACTCTAAATCACCTAAAGAATCGATACCTAAAATCAGTAGCCCTCAAATTGGAGAAACATAGAAGTATTAACGGCAGGCTTATTTGTTCACTCCTGGTTCACAGCAACGGTGTCCAGGCTACCCTGACTTTAGGCCTATGAGGGGCAAACGAGCTGATTTTGGACACTGTCTTGGGCTGCACCCCTCATGGAAACCTCCAGCCAGATGTTAAGATGATTGACTATATGGAATAAGGTGAGGGCCATGTGGGAGTGTTTTGGTTTTAATGTTGGTCATTTGTGTGGCATTGGAAAAAATGACTGGTTCCACGTGGGCTTGAACTCTGGTGTGATTCCCCTTAAACACTGGGTTTTGGAACTGAACTCAGAGAAGCATTGCTATGAATTTTGTTGGGATTTTAAGAGGCCACGCATGAAAGTCGCTCTTGGAAACTGAGACCTAGGCCCCGGGTAGATTTCCACAGAGGCCTGGGAATCTCAGCAAGGACATCACATGATTTTTTCTTAAAGAAATGGCATCCATAGTTGAGAGTCAAAACACACATGCACCTCACATTGTAGACCTCAATGGGCCTCGCCTAATGTGACCATTTGTCCATTCTTTGGGAAGCCTTGCCTGTGAGATTTCTCCAGAGATTTCATTGAAATGAGCTTCCTCACCATTTAATGTTTGCTGAATGAATTGAAACCCACAGTGCCTCCAACTTCATTGTTGAAAAATGGCTAGATAAATACCATGAAATTTTTGAAATTCCTATGACCAGGTGGCACTGGAGAAACATTGGATGTCCTATTACTGATCATGAGTATTCCAGACAGTGCCTTGATTTACTGAGTTTCATGAAAATGGTGTAGAACAGAGATGCCAGTAAGTTGGAGCCTGCTGAGTAGTGGGTCTAGAGCAGTGGTGGGGAGGTGTTTGATAAAACATCCGTGGTAGGGCCATGTGGATCTACCATTGGATTCCAAATGGCTTGTAACTGACATGGTGCTGCCAGCAGACACTTATATGTAAAGGCATCTTGTTATATGGAGAGTTTTAAGAGGAAAATGAAGAATCAGGTTGATATGGACTAGGGGGCAATGGGGCAAGCTGTGAGAGATAGAAGCCTAGTTGGTGCATTCTCTTGCAGACCCTGACCCACCACACGTGACAGAACTCCCTCCAGCACTGTGTCCCAGTTTAGCTGCTAGTATTTCGTGAAACAAATACCAAACTCACAGTGCAGCAGCCTAAACACCACAAAAAGTGGAGGAGGACCAATTGGCTTCACAGTCCACGCGGGGAAATGGGGAGACACTTAGTCTCTAGTGACCTTAATTTACCTAAAAAGAGAGGATTCAGCACTGCTTCCTCTTGTTCATTGGAAAATAAGAAACCTTGTCCTCCAGGTCACATAGATGCAGACCCAGCTTTGAAGGTCTCACTACAAAGGAAGCCAAATCTCATGAAAACAACATATATTTCAAGTGCGGAAGCTCAGAGGCAGTTTCTCAAAAAGTTTTTAGGGCAGCAGAGCTTCATGTTTGTGGAGTGTTTACCCTGTCCCTTACTTTTGGAAACTCCTCTACCACCTCCAAGGTTGTGAACTCCTGAGCATTTTCCATTCCAGATATGTATTCACTGATTTTGTAACTCTTCTCCTCTAATTGTGTCTTACTTGGGGTGAAGGTAATGTCAAGGCATTGTTCTGGATGAGAGCGGGAGGATATTTGTGCAGCATATATTTACATACACATTGGATTCATTTTCCAATTTTCCATTTGAAGTACTGAATCCCAGACACTAAAACTTACCTAGTAGACTCAGACTATTCATCCTAATATAATGGGGAAATTTAACCCAACACAATAGAAATACAAGCATTTCAGAGGAGACATGTTGTATAGTTGAACTTGACATTTGCATTATATAAGGTAGGAGTTATAAATCTCGTCAAATTTTAATTGAAATATTCTCCATGTGTTTTTAAGCTTAACAAATATATGAATTCTTATTTCCCTTTTCTGTAGCCTATTCACACATGTATATTTATATGCATATATAGAATCCTACCAGGTATCACACATACATTTTTGTGAGGTGGCTGTCTTGGCAGATACAAATTGTGAGAAGTGTTCACTCCTCCTAAATGCTGTTGGAAATGAAAATTCAACCTATAGGAGAACGTCCTAGTAGAACAAAATTATGCATAAACTCATGTTCAGTAAAATAAAAATTTTTGCATCTGTGGATGATATATATTTACTGATGAATTTCGATTGGCATTTATATTGGTACTTTTTAATGTCTGTGAATGTTGTGTGTGTGTGTGTGTCTGTGTGTGTGTGTGTGTGTCTCTGTGTGTGTATGTCTGTGTGTGTGTATAGACATAGATATATATATACTCTCCAAATTTTTCAAAATATGAAAAAATGTGTCTAATATATAGTCTCTAAATTCATTCATGTACATGTATGTGGATTTATAATCAACTTTTCACAAGATTATAATCAGAAATATTCATCCACCTGAAATACATATTTGTTTCATAGTACTGAAACCTAACTTCAGTGAATGGTGCATACAAATCCTAATTACTCTACAGTAACTGACCCAGTCTAACATCAATGCAAGAAGACTCCTATGGGACATGATATGTAATTTGTCATTCATTTGTATTCGACACTGGTACATTATTGTTTCTTCAGTTTTTGCACATCATAGGATATACATTGCATCCACAAGTTCACAAATTAATAGGCATTTGTTTCAACTTTAATGACTTCTTGCTTCAGAACACATGTATTGTCAGGGTTTCTTGACTGGTCCTTTCATCAGACTTCTTTCCAAACACATAATTTTGAATTTCCATAATCATTTTGAAGCAAAACTCACACACTCTTCATGATAAACCAAAACACTAATATTTCCAATAGATATATAACTGGTTGGAATGAATGATTGTATATCAATATACGATTTCCTTTAATTTTTCAGATATCAGTTCAATTCATTATTTAAAGTTGAAAAAATTATATTATTTATTCACAGTATGGTCTATTCATGCTTCTTTTCTATGTTCATAGAAACAGGGTACACCTCTTTGTACCCCGATTCTAATATTACATCTTCAATATATTGCTCCCAGAAATGGTGAAAGAAATACTCATGTCACCTCATTATCACAGTAATATTCTGGACAAAAAATGGAAAGGTCACACTTATGATTGTACCAAAGCCTAAATGGAAAGTGAACATGGATTTCTAAAAACATCCATATCCAGGTTGCCTAATGCTGTCAATTGTCAATCCTATTGGTGACTACATATTTGTTTTTTCCTATTTATATATTCAAACTCAACACTGTTGAAAATGTCTAATTCTATCCCTCACTTTATACTTTGCCTGATTTCGTAATGTTTCTATTGATATCTGCTTTTCTACATATTTTCCCCAGTTCAACATAGTGACTGACTCTTCATATGTGCTGACATTTACATTCACTCTATAACCAAAAGTCTATTGCTAAAGAACTTTTGGTCCAAATCCTGTACTCACTCTTCTTCCTAAACCTACCGACTATCTTCCTAATCCTACTGAATATCCCTTTTTGACCTGATGTTCTCTTCTAAATTCTATCATCCAATGTACAACGTCCTATGCCATTGTAATTCGAATTATCTGAGACATCTTTGCAGAACATAATTCAAAGCTAAGTATCCCAATCAAGGGCAAAACCCTTCTGGGCTTCAAAGCATACCTAGATTTCTGTTTTCATACTTATATTTCACCTCTATATTCTTGTAAATATTGCAGGTTCCCAATGCCATTATTCATCGCACAGAATCATTCGTCACCAAATCAAACCTGTTTTTAACCCCAAGTATACACTGTTCCCTCAATCATTTTACAGAAGAGCAGGGACAGAGGGGTTCTTACATTACAGGAAAGTTGGGGATCTTCCACCAGATGAGAACCTCAAATGTCCATGCACAAATGATACCTGGAGAAGTTGTAGGCAGGTATGAAGCACTTGAGAGAGCAAAAGTCATCTTCCATGGCAAACAACCTGGTCAGGATGAAGGGATGTGTCTGAATCTGCCTCTCTCTTCTTACTGTAGACAAGGTGAAACAATCCAGGCCTGAGTGGAGAGCTGTTCCAGGGTGCCAATGGTTGATATACATTCTACCTTATGAAAGTGCCACAGGAAGTAGGGGAAACCTCCATCTTATGTAACCCTTGGAAGCAACTGTTAGGACAAAGTGGTTGCCAAGGCAGTGACCTCATTCAGTTCCAAAGAATGTGACATACCTCATTTCCTTGGTGATGGAACTCTCTGAACATGGTATCCAAGAAGCCAGGCACGCAGAGGCAGTCCCAGTCCCAGGCCCAGTGGGCTCACTTGTTTGGATTTACCAAGGACAGAGTCAGTTTTCTTGGTACCTAATGATGTGAGGATGGCCAAATGCAAGGAGAGCTATGAATATGGACCTTTCCTGAGAAAACAGGTAGTGGCTAACCACTTTTTCCTGACATCTTCACAGAGTTGGTCAAGGAAACATGATCTGAGAGAAGACAGGCCATGTCGAGGGAACATAGTATGGCCCACCAGTCAGAGGATACTTCGGATAGTCAAAGACCTACTTGGGGGCAGGAGGTGCCTTTGTGGGAGTGGGTGTGTGTTTGTTGTTTTGTCTCATGTTCTGAGAATAGATAGGAAAGGCGTTTTGTTTGGTTTGGAGTGGACAGTTTCTAGTAAGTCATTTGACACGGCGAGTGTTTCTGTTTCTGTGTATCCCACTGTGTCCGTTGTTGTAGACATTAGAAAAGAGAATGCATTAATGGATGTGTCCTGTCTAGTATAAATCTTCCCTATAATTCATCCTGCCCAATATATGAATGGACTGCAGCTTGTCTTATCGATGTGCAACACCTGTTATCTTTCTAAGTTGTTGTTTTCTTCCTGAATTCTGGCCACTCTCCAGAATAGGCTCATGGATTTGTGTCCAAAATATGTACCACTTCCAAGCTCTGTGACATGGCCATGTAAAGGATAGTTGAAGAGAATGGCGAGCATCTCAGAAAACTCAGATATCAGTGTGACCAGGAAAGTCTCAGTGCAGAAACACTGCTTTGGGCTTTTTGCTTACTTATTGCTGTGTTGCACTGAATGTCAGGAAGGTCTTTGCCTCAGGCCACCCCTTTGTGAAGCCTGAAGAAAACAGTTTTCAAATGGAAATGAATGGGCCTCACCTGTGGCTCTTAGCTTAATTGCTTTGGAAAGGGATGTGTCTTTATCAGCCTCTTGGACCTGTGTGTGGCTCTAGCTTAGATTCTCAGCACCTGATGGATCTTAAGATTGATCCCATGTGAGCCTCCACAACCACAATGGCAAAAAATATCATTCATTTTGGATGAAGTCTCTTGCCTTCCTCTGTTAGGTTGCTGCACTCCATCAAATGAGAATAGGGATTATTTAGGTCAAATGAGTTCTTCAAAGCCCTGCAGAGGTGCTTGTGTTTTCGCTTGACTCTAAATCACCTAAAGAATTGATACCTAAAATCAGTAGACCTCAAATTGGAGAAACATAGAAGTATTAACGGCAGGTTTATTTGTTCACTCCTGGTTCACAGAAACGGTGTCCAGCCTACCCTGACTTTAGGCAAATGAGGGGCAAACGAGCTGATTTTGGACACTGTCTTGGGCTGCGCCCCTCATGGAAACCTCCAGCCAGATGTTAAGATGATTGACTATATGGAATAAGATGAGGGCTATGTGGGAGTGTTTTGGTTTTAATGTTGGTCATTTGTGTGGCATTGGAATAAATGACTGTGTCCACGTGGGCTTGAACTCTGGTGTGATTCCCCTTAGAGACTGGGTTTTGGAACTGAACTCAGAGAAGCATTGCCATGAATTTTGTTGGGATTTTAAGATGCCATGCATGAAAGTCGCTCTTGGAAACTGAGACCTAGGCCCCGGGTGGATTTCCACAGAGGCCTGGGAATCTCAGCAAGGATATCACATGATTTTATCCTTAAAGAAATGGCAGCCATAGTTGAGAGTCAAAACACACATGGACCTCACATTATAGACCTCAATGGGCCTCGCCTAATGTGACCTTTTGTCCACTCTTTGGGAAGCCTTGCCTGTGAGAGTTCTCCAGAGATTTTATTGAAATGAGCTTCCTCACCATTTAATCTTTGCTGAATGAATTGAAACCCACAGTGCCTCCAACTTCATGCTTGAAAAATGGCTAGATAAATACCATGAAATTTTTGAAATACCTATGACCAGGTCTTACTGGAGAAACATTGGATGTCCTTTTGCTGATCATGATTATACGAGACAGTGCCTTGATTTACTGAGTTTCATGAAAATGGTGTAGAACAGAGATGCCAGTAGTTTGTAGCCTGCTGAGTAGTGGGTCTAGAGCAGTGGTGGGGAGGTGTTTGATAAAACATTCGTGGAAGGGCCTTGTGGATCTACCATTGGATTCCAAATGGCTTGTAACTGACATGGTGCAGCCAGCAGACCCTTATATGTAAAGGCATCTTGTTATATGGAGAGTTTTCAGAGGAAAATTAAGAATCAGGTTGATATGGAAAAGGGGGCAATGGGGAAAGCTGTGAGAGATAGAAGCCTAGTTGGTGCATTCTCTTGCAGACCCTGACCCACCACACGTGACAGAACTCCCTCCAGCACTGTGTCCCAGTTTAGCTCCTAGTATTTCGTGAAACAACTACCAAACTCACAGTGCAGCAGCAAAAACTCCACAAAAAATGGAGGAGGACCAAATGGCTTCACAGTCCACACGGGGAGACACTTAGTCCCCAGTGGCCTCAGTTTACTTACAAAGAGAGGATTCAGCACTGCTTCATCTTGTTCATTGGAAAATAAGAAACCATGTCCTCCAGGTCACATAGATGTAGACCCAGCTTTGATGGTCTCACTACAAAGGAAGCCAAATCTCCTGAAAACAACATATATTTCAAGTGCGGAAGCTCAGAGGCAGTTTCTCAAAAAGTTTTTAGGCCAGCAGAGCTCCATGTTTGTGGAGTGTTTACCCTGTCCCTTACTTTTTGAAACTCCTCTACCGCCTCCAGAATGGGAACTCCTTAGCATTTTCCATTCCAGATATGTATTCACTGATTTTGTAACTCTTCTCCTCTAGTTGTGTCTTACTTGTGGTGAAGGTAATGTCAAGGCATTGTTCTGGATGATAGCGGGAGGATATTTGTGCAGCGTATATTTACATACACATTGGATTCATTTTCCAATTTTTCATTCGAAGTACTGAATCCCTGACAATAACCCATACCTAGTAGACTCAGACTATTCATCCTAATACAATCGTGAAAATTAACCCAACACAATAGAAATACAAGCACTTCAGAGGAGACATGTTGTATAGTTGGACTTGACATTTGCCTTATATAAGGTTGGAGTTATAAATCTAGTCAAATTTTAATTGTAATATTGTCCATGTGTTTTTAAACTTAACAAATATGTGAATTCTTGTTTTCCTTTTCTGTAGCCTATTCACACATGTATATTTATATGCATATATAGAATCCTACCAGGTATCACACGTACATTTTTGTGAGGTGGCTGTCTTGGCAGATACAAATTGTGAGAAGAGTTCACTCCTCCTAAATGCTGTTGGAAATGAAAATTCAACCTATAGGAGAGCGTCCTTTTAGAAAAACATTATATATAAACTCATGTTTAGTAAAATAAATATTTTTTGCATTTGTGGATGATATATATTTACTGATGAATTTCGGTTGGCATTTATATTCCTACTTTTTAATGTCTGTGAGTGTTGTGTGTGTGTGTGTGTGTGTGTGTGTATATATATATATATATATATATATATATATATATATATATATATAGATAGATAGATATAGATATAGATATAGATATAGATATAGATATATAGATATAAATATAGATATACTCTCCAAATTTTTCAAAGTATGAAATATATGTGTCTTATTTTGCACTTCCTAAATTTTTCATATTCATGAATGTGGATTTATAATTATCTTTTCACAAGATTATTCTCAGAAACATTCATATACCCTACGAGACTCTTACCACTAATACTAATACAATGGAGAAAAAGAACCCAAACAGAATAGATACAAGCATTTCAGAAGAGACATGGTGTATAGTTGGACTTGCCTTTTGCATAATATAAGGTAGGAGTTATAAATCTATTCAATTTATTGAAATAATTTTTCATGTGTTATTTTTTTTGACACAACACAAAATTTAATCTTTGAAAAATAAATAAAATTGACACTTCCTTAACCAAGCTAATGTAGAAAAAAAACCTCAAATTACTAAAATTAAGGATCATAAAGGAACTTTTACTGAGTACACAACTAAAATACAGAGAATAATTGAAAACTAATTTGAAAATTTATAGTCTAATAAATTAAAATACCATGATGACATCAATAAAATTTTAGAGATATACCCAAACTTAATTAGTAGGACGTGAACAATTTAAACAAATCAATTTCAAGCAATGAAATAGAAGTTGCTGTCAACAGCCTACCAATCAAGCAAAGCCCAGGAACAGACAGATTCTCAGCCATGTTCTACAAGACCTTCAAAGAAGCATTCATCACAATACTCCTCAAATTATTCCATAAAATAGAAAAGGATGGAACTCCTCCAAACTCATTCCATGAGGCTATTATCACTCACATACCAAAATCAGACAAAGACACATCAAGGAAAGAAATCTTCAGAGCAATATTCCTGACAAAGATATATACAAAAATTCTCAATAAAATTCTTTTTTTTAAGCCAAAGTTAATCAAAAGGGATAAAGAGGGACACTACACACTATTCCATGTGTTTTTAAAGTTAAGAAATATATGAATTCCTGTCTCCCTTTCTCTGTAGCCTATTAAGCACATGTATTTTTATATGCACAAATAGAATCCTACCTGGTTTCACACGTACATTCTTGTAAGGTGGCTGACTTGGCAGATACTATTTGTGAGAAGAGATCACTCCTCCTAAACGCTGTTGGTACAGAAAATTCAACCCATGGGTGAGCTTCCTAGATGAACAACATTATACGTACATCCATGTTCAGTAAAATGAATATTTTGGGATATGCGGATGAGTTATTTTTCATGATGAATTTCGATTGACATATATATTGCGACATTATAATGTGTGTGTGTTTGTCTCTCTCTCTCTCTCTCTCTCTCTCTCTCTCTCTCTCTATATATATATATATATATATATATATATATATATATATAGTCTCCAGATTTTCCAAAATATGAAATATATGTCTTCTTATACACCACCTGAATTCATTCATATTCATATATGTGGATTTATAATCAACTTTTAACAAGTTTATTCTCAGAAATATACATCCACTGAAATACATATTTGTTTCCTAGTACTGAAAACTAAATTCAGGGAAGGGTTCTTACAAATCCTAATATTTCTAGACTAACTGACCAAGTTTAACATCAATGCAAATACATTCCTATTGGATATGATGTGTTTTTTAAAGTTCATTTTTATTCAAACTTGGTGCGTTATTATTTATTCAGTTTATGGACATCATAAAATATATCCTTTCATTCACAAGTTCACAAATTTATAAATATTTGGTTTACTTTCAATCACTTCCTCCTTTGGAACACATATATTCCTCTATGTTTCTTGACTGGTCTTTTCACTAGACTTCTTTCTAAACACATTATTTTGATTCCATTATCATTTTTGAAGCAAAACTCACACACTATTCATGATAAACGGTAACCCTAATAATACCATTAGATATATAACTTGTTGGAATGAATGTACATATATCAATATATGATTTCGTCTATATTTTCAGATATTAAAACAATCCATTATGTAAATTTGGAACCAGTCACATAATTTTTTCACAGTATGGTCTATTAATGCATCATCTCTATATTCATCAACACAGGGTAAACCTCTTAGTATCCCCAGTACTAATTTATATGTTTTCAAAATATTGCTCCCAGAAAAGGTGGAAGAAATACTCATGTCACCTGATCTACATATACATATTATCACAGTAATATTCTGGACACAAAATGCAAAGGTCACCATTATGATTGCAATAAAGCCTCAATGGAATGTGAACATGGATTACTAAAAACATCCATGTCCAGTTTGCCTAATGCTCTCAAATTTCAATCCAATTGGTGACTACATTTTTGTTTCTTTTTAAGATTATGTATTCAACCTCAACCCTGTTGAAAATGTCAAATCTTATCACTCACGTTATACTTTGCCTGATTTCCTAATGTCTCTATTGATGTCTGCCTTTCTACATATTTTTCCCAGTTCATCATTGTGCCCAACTTTTCACATATGGTGCCATTTATATTCACTCTCTAACCGAAACCTATTGCTAAAGAACTTTTGGTCCAAATCCTAGACTCACTCTTCCTCCTAAACCTACTGACTATCTTTCTAATCCTACACACTATCCCTTTTTCACTGGATGTTCTCTTCTACATTCAATCATCTGAGGTACAGGGTCTTATGCCATTGTATATCGATTTGCATCGACCTCGGTGCAAAACATTACTCAAGCTAAGGATCCCAATCAAGAGCCCAAATCCTTCTGGGCTTCAAATATTACCTAGATTTCTGTTTTCATACTTATATTTTACCTCTATATTCTTATAAATATTGCTGGTTCCCAATACCATTATTCATCCAGCAGAATGATTCCTAAGCCAAATGGAACATGCTATTATCCCTAACCATACAATGTTCCCTCAATCTCACTTTACAGAAGAGCAGGGATAAAGTTGATATTACAATACAGGAAGTTAGGAGATCTTCCACCTGCTGAGTACCTCAAAATCCATGCAGAAATAATCCCTGGAGAAGATGTAGGCAGCTATGAAAGACCTGAGAGGACAAAAGTCATATTCCATGGCAAACAACATGGTCAGGATGAAAGGATGTGTCTGAGTCAGCCTCTCTATTCTTAATGCAGGGAAGATGGACCAAAGCAGGCCTGTGTGGAGAGCTGTTCCCAGGTGACTATGGTTTCTATACCATTCTAACATGTGAAAGTATCACAGGAAGTAGGGCAGCCTCCATGTCAGGAGACACTAGGATGCAACTGTTAGGACAAAGTAGTGGCCAAGACAGGGACCTCATTGATTTCCTGAAGGTAGTGACCTCACCTCATTTCCTTGGCGATGGAACTCTCTGAATTTTGTGATCCAGGAAGCCAGGCACCAGAGCCAGTCCAAGTCCCAGTCGCAGTGGGCTCACTTGTTTGGATTTACTAAGGACAGAGTCAGTCTTTCTTGGTACCTACTGATGTAAGGGTTGCCAAATACTAAGAAAGCTCTGAAGAGGGGTCTTTCCTGAGAGGACAGGAATTGGCTCACCACTGCCTCCTGACAACTTCACAGAGTTGACCAAGGAGACCAGATCTGAGACAGAAAGGCCATTTGTGGGGAACATCGTATGGCCTACCAGTCAGAGGACACTCCAGATAGTGACAGACCTACTTGGGGGAAGGAGTTGCATTTGTGGGTGTTGGTTTGTGTTTGTGGTTTTTTTCCATGTTCTGAGAATAGGTAAAAAAGGAGGTTTGTTTGGATTGGAGTGGACTGTTTCCAGTAAGTCATTTGACAAGGAGACTGTTTCTATGTCCGTGTATCCCACTGTGTTTTTCTTTGTGGATATTAGAAAAAAATAGCTCATTGGGTGTGTCCTGTCTAGTAGAAAGCTTCCCAGCATGCATCCTTTCCAATTAATGAATGGACTGAGGCTTGCCTTATCCATGGGCAACACCTGCTATCTACCTAATTTTCCATTTTTTCATGAATTCTGGCCACTCTCAAGATTAGTATCATGTATTTTTGTACAAGATATGTACCACCTCCAAGCTCTGTGACATGGCCATGTACTGGATAGCTGAAGGGAATGGCGAGCAACTCAGAAAACTCACATATTAGAGTAACAAGGAAAGTCTCTGTGGAGAAACCCTGCTTGGGGCCTTTTGATTACCTATTGTTCTGTTGCTCTGAATGTCAGAAAGGTCTTTGCCTCAGGCCACCCCTTTGTGAAGCCTGAAGAAAACAGTTTTCAAATGGAAATGAATGGGCATCACCTGTGGCTCTTTGCTTCATTGCTTTGGAAATGGATGTATCTGAATCAGCCTCTTGGCCCTGTGTGAGCCTGTGGTTTAGATTTTCAGCACCTGATGAATCTAAAGAAAGATCCCATGTGGGCATCCAAAACCTAAATGGAAAAAAGTTCAGTCATTGTGGATGAAGCCTCTCGACTTCCTCTGTAAGATTCCTGACCTCCATCAAGTGAGAATAGGGATCATTTGTGTCAAATAAGTTCTTCAAAGGGCTGCAGAGGGAAGACAATAGGTGCTTGGGTTTTCTTATAACTCCAATTCACACTAAAAATCTATACCCCACAGTCAGTAGGCCTCAAATTTGAGAAGTGGAGTAGTATTAACGGCAGGCCTATTTGATCACTTCTGGTTCACACTAAGGTTGTCCAGGCCACCCTGACTTTAGGCAAATGAGGGACAAGGGAGATTATTTTTGACACTGTCTTGGGCTGTGCCCCTCATGGAAACCTCCAGCTAGAGGTTATGATTAGTGTCTATATAAAAAGATGAAGAGGGCCATGTGAGAGTGTTTTGGTTTTAATTGTCATCATTTGTGTGGCAATTTGAAGAGATGCCTGGGTCCACCTGGGCTTGAACTCTGTTGTGATTCCCCTTAGAGACTGAGTTGTGTAACTGACCTCAGAGAAGTATTGCCATGAATTGTGTTGGGATTTCAGGAGGCCACACATGAGATTCACCATTGGAATCTGAGATCTTGGCCCAGGGTGACTTTACACAGAGCACTGGGAATCTAAGCCAGGATATCACAAGATTTTATTCTGAAAGATTCCAGCCATAGTTAAAACACCAACAGGGAATCTTTAGATCACTTATAAGCAAATTAAAAAACAAAATTTTTTAACAAGAGTAAAAATACTTAGTTAATGTAATGCTACCCTGAATTTTTTGGGTGAGTTTTACTTTATATTCCCTGTTTGAGATCCTAGTAAACTTGAGAGAAAAAAAAAAAAGAAAAAAACAAAACTTTTGAACATAACTTTAAATGAAATAAAATCTGACCTACTGCTTTCGTAGTCATTCCCACATGTAGTAAGATGGGACACAGAGCCTTATCTCAGGTAAGACAGGGCTCTTTATAAATCATAAGTGTTTTAGTTCTAAAGCTGATCTTTGTTTTTTAATATCCTTTTACAAAGTTTACATAAATTGTTTGAGGTCACATGAACATTAGCTAACACCATATAATATCACTTTTGAAACATGAATTAAAGAATGGCTGAATGTTTTTAACATTCAAATAGATTAGGCTCTCATTAATTTAAAAATACATTTAAATTGTTGCACAATGTAAAGTGTAACATAAAACTTTACATATCTTATTGATAACAGGTAAATAAATCCCCAATATATATTTTATTTACCATACAACTTCAGAACACCAGCTTGATATAATGCTCTTTTAATGTTTCTACCTTATCGAGTTGTATAACTGGAAGATATGAGCACATCAATAGCATCACAGTTACATTGATGTTTCTACATTAACCAAGTTTATCTTTTAAAGAAATGGCAGTACAGTGCTCTAAAATAACAGTTCTGTTTTAAACAGTTGTTTAATTTTTATGGTTGCTTGCTCTGGAAAAAATAAGACTTAATAAACACAATGTTATGAGTAATTTTATGTTTTAAGAAATTTTTGTCTCTTTAACACATGACTAATTTTTACAATCTTACACAGACTTTAGTAGAAAGTCTGTATAAGATTGTAAACATTTTATACAGATTTTGTACTAAAAATTGATAGACCTTAGTATATCAATCAGATATCAAACAAAAACACTCATGAATGAGTAAATCCAAATCAAATTTACTTTACTTTTTAATCAAAATATTAGACAAATGTATTGAACAGTGTAAACCATTTTTTGGTTGAAGGAAAAGTCCTAGAACAAAGTCATATAGACCTTTGGTAGACAATAATATTTTATTACATTTTTTAACACCTAGAAAAACTTATAGGCATAAATTTGAAGACATTTATATTTATCTGTTTATCCAATCTAAATTGAAACATTTAAACCACGTGAATTAAAGATCTGTGGTCCACTTTTTAAAATTTGTTTTTATGAGCGCTTTTTTATATGAGTGCTCCTTATATATGTTAATTTGTGTATCATTTGAATGATATACGGACATATGTGTATATATATATATATATATATATATATATATATATATATATAGAGAGAGAGAGAGAGAGAGAGAGAGAGAGAGACATAAAACACATAACAAAAGTGTGCACACCTAATAATAGTGAAGGCCTTGTAGCTTTTCACAGGTGAAATCACCATTGCAATGTTTTTAAAACTCCACAGTTGGTCAAAGATAAAACTGATCAGAAAAACATTAACCTAGGTCTGTAGGATCAAAATCATAAACTCAAAAAAAAAAAAGAATCTAAGAAAAAATTATGAGTCCTAGAAAAAATGACTGGCCGGTAATTAGTAAATACCATACAATTTACCATTTTTTTCCCTTAGGCCTCAGATCAGTCTCCTACTGAGCTTACAGGAGACTTTCATTTGCATTTCAACAGAAGTCCTGGCTGAGGTCTGGAAGGAGCAGGAAAAAACTGCTATTCTGAGCAGACACCTCAGGCCTAAGGCATTTTAACCATAATTTTCTGGTTAGGATGTTGAAAATTATGCTACAAGTTTAAGATACAATTCACAAAATTTTATATCTTTACATCTTGTTTTGTCAACAGATATCATACTATGATTTACTATCCTTGTCCAAATTAATGCACTGGTAAACACAGTGACATTTTCCCAGGCTACCCAATTCAGAATTGGAGAAAAAAAGACTGCATGATTGGGAAGTTACTTGCCAACTTGGAAGTAGAGTTCTTTAGTTTTCCATCCTAAGTATTTAAGTTCTCTGGCATGAATTATCTGAAATCAAAAACTAAACAATTACCTAAACCCGACTTTTAACTGCAATATTGTGCAATGCTTCAAAAAACGCATTCAGATACCAGATTTTTACAATAAAACATCATCATTTAGACACACATTCAGCTAAGATCATTCTCAAGAAACAATTTATAATATAAACACATTATTGCACATGTCTTAAAGTGCCAAAAACAAAGGCACAAGACAGACAGAAAGGAACTCCAGAATATGGCTGACAGACAGAAGCCTTTAAAACAGAGCAGATAAGAGAAAAATCTCCTGCACCAGTGGCACCACAGATGTCCCCACAAGGGGACCAGATGTTTTCACAGAGAAGCTACCTGAAATGTAAAATCAAGGGTCTCCATGGTGACTTTACTGCATTTAGTGTCCCCTTTTTATTTTTCTCTTTTAAAAGAAGACAGAGGTGTCATAATTCTTACAGTGCAGGGAAGGAAGGAGGGAATTCCCTGAAGCAACAGGGCTTTGGCAGTTGCTGGGGTCCCTCAGTCCCTCCTTTTACTTACAGGATTAGCTCTTCTGTTTCGGGTCCACTCCAAGCATGCACCATCTCCTAACATTTCAGTCGTCAGCTCTCAAAAAGTTCTGGGACGGGGCCGGGTATCAAAATTTGTAACTTAAAGTTTGGTTTCTGACCCTGAAGCAAATTAATGCTAATTTAATAATGAGGACAGGGTTTTGAGAAAAAGAAAATGGAGGTTTATTGCTTTGCTAACAAAGGAAAAACAAGGGGACTCTTCCAAAAGGTTGTGACTCTCATGATCTGGAGGGACAAGGGATTTTAAAGAGTTTCACTTGTTAACCTGGGGTATACTCAGTTCTTCGTTCCCCAGCAGGCATTGCCCTGTGCAGTGGGTGTGCTCCAGGCAGCCAGCTAGGGGCTTCTTTCTTCCTGCTTAACAAAGGTGGGTAAAGTTCATCACAGTTCCTTAAAACACAGTCGAAAGGGTGTCAGGCTTACTTGCTTTGTTACCCTTTTTCACGTCCAATATCCTTAAAATTTTACCACAGAAATCAAACAAAAAAACGCACAAAAAAAACAACAAAAAACATATAGACCACAGAACAAAACACAGAAAAACAGAATCCTGGTGCCGAAACAGAAAAACAGAGGAGCAATGCAACATCTTGCTAAAGCTCCAGGGTAGGAGCGTGTGTGTGCCCATCGGCACCTCTCTACCCTTCCAGAGGAATTCCCTACAGAACAGAACAGAGGACAGCATGATTCTCATTACTGTCCTGGACAGGAGTGTATGTGAGCCTCCCCAGGCCACCTCTCTGTCATCAGAAGAGATCTCCCTTAACCAGATATCAGATGTTATAAAGGCGCCACTTACCTATGGAGGCCTCCTCCACCAGGGGCTTGATAATAGTTTTAGTGTGGTGGTTCACTGCAGTGCTCCCCAGACTGACGGCTCACTCCAAGGCCTTGGAACATCTCAAGTTGTGCACCTCCTAGAGTGGTTCTCCAGCCCAGTGCCCTGGAGGGAAGGCCAGCTTCAGAATTTTCAGCAGTCTGGTTTTGTGATCTGCTCGGGCAGGGTCATCTCACTGGGGAACTCCAAAATTTTGGACTAGGATGCAAGAAAAGACCACTGACTCCAATTAAAATCAAATTAAGGCAAGCTTATTATTTCAACAGGCTGGGCTGCCTCTCCTTCCCAAAATGGCGGGAACAAGACAGCAACCCCACCTTTCCTACAGCCCAGCTATATAGCCCAGAAAGTTACACAAACGGGTGGTTACAGATAACAAAACTTTGAAAGCATCACACTAATGGTAGTTTACATTTTTTTTTTGCTGGCCCCAATATCAGAAATAATGAGGACAATTAGGGCCTCAGAGAGGGTTGTTGTCTGGCCAGGGAAGGCCAATATTTATGAGGTGTCACTAAAGTTTCAGAAAGTACTGTTATCTGGTCAGAGAGCCAGGTGTGGATGAGTTCAAGGCACGGGCAGGCGTTCCAAGCAGGTTCAGAATTTGCAGTAATTTAGAGTAAAGCCAAAATTATCTTTTCACGGCTTTGTGGCAAGATGGTTCCCAATTTTAATAAAAAATCAGGTTGGGTCTATCAAGCCTCTCCCTTACTTTTGGAAACTCCTCTGCAAACTCCAATGTTGTGAACTCCCGAGCATTTTAATTCCAGATATGTATTCACAGAATTTCTAACTCTTCTATTCCAATTGTGTCTTTCTTGGGGCGAAGGTAATATCAAGTCATTGTTCTGGATGAGAGTGGAAATATTTTTGTGTAGCACATATTTGCATACACATTTAGGAGATCACTCCTCCTAAACACTGTTGGAACAGAAAATTCAAACTATGGGGGAGCTTCTTAGTTGAACAACATTATTCATGAATCCAAGTTCATTAAACAAATAGTTTTGGATCAGTGGATGATATATATTTCAAGATGAATTTCAATTGGCATATACTATGCTACATTTTAATGTCTGTGTGTGTTTTTTGTTTATAATGTTTTGCGATTTATATGGATTTAAAATCAAGTTTCCACAAGATTATTCTCAGAATATTCATCCACCTGAAATACATATTTGTTTCCTAGTACCAAAAACTAACTTCAGTAAATGGTGCATAAAAATCCTAATATGTCTACAGTAACTGACCCAGATTAATATCAATGCAAGTAGATTCCTAGGGGACATGATGTGTATTTTGATGTTCATTTTTATTCAACACTGCTACATTACTATTTCTGCAGCTTATGCACATCATACTGTATATATTTCATTCAAAAGTTCGCAAATTTATATGCATGTGTTTCACATTCAATCACTTCCTGCTTCAGAACACATGAATTCCTTCAGGTTTCTTGACTATTCTTTTCATGATACTTCTTTCCAAACACATTATTTTTGATTTCCATAATCACGTTTGAAGCAAAACTCACACACTTTTCAGGATAAAATATAACCCTAATATTACCATTAGATGTATAAGTGGTTGGAATGAATGATTGCATATCAATATGAGATTTCTTTTATATTTTCAGATATCAATTCAATCCATTATTTAAAGTGGAACCAGTTATATTATTTATACACAGTATGGTCTATTCATGCATAATCTGCATATTCATAGACACAGGGTACACCTATTTGTACCCCAAATACTAAATTATACGTCTACAAAACATTGCTCCAGAAACGGTGGAAGAAATATTCATGTCACCTGATCTACACATACATTTTATCACAATAATATTCTGGACACAAAATGCAATGGTCACACTTATGATTTTAAAAAAGCCTAAATGGAAAGTGAACATGGATTTCAAAAAAACATCCAAGTCCTGGTTACCTAATGCTCTCGAATTCAATCCTATTTGTGACAACATATTTGTTTCTTCCTAAGATTATATATTCAAACTCAACCCTGTTGAAAATGTCTAAACCAATTACACACTTTATACTTTTGCTGATTTCCTAATGTCTCTATTTATGTCTGCTTTCCTACATATTTTCCCCTGTTCATCATTGTGACTGACTCTTCACATGTGCTGACATTTACATTCACTCTCTACCCGAAACCCTATTTGTAAAGAACTTTTGGTCCAAATCCTATACTCACTCTTCTTTATAAACCTGCTGACTACCTTGGTAATCCTACGGACTATTCCTTTATGACTAGATGTTCTGTTTGTTATTCAATCATCCGAGGTACAAGATCCAATTTCATTGTATATTGACTTATCTGAGACATCTGTGCAGAATATAATTCAAAGCTAAGTATCCCACTCAAGGGCCCAATGCCCTACTTGGCTTCAAATCTTCCCTAGATTTCTGTTATATTTTACCTATATATTCTTGTAAATATCACAGGTTTCCAATACCATTATTCATCCAGCAGAATGATTGCTAACCAAAATTGAACATATTATTAACCCTAACCATACACTGTTCCCTCAATCTAACTTTAGAGCAGTGCAGGGACAGAGTTGGTCTTACAAAAGAGGAATGTTGGGGATCTTCCACCTGCTGAGAATATCAAAGATCCATGCAGAAATGATCCCCGAAGAAGATGTAGACTGCTATGAAGGACCTGAGAGAGCAAAAGTTAGCTTCCATGGCAAACAACCTGGTCACTATGAAGGGATGTGTCTGAATAAGCCTCTCTCTTTTTAATATAGAGCAAATGGACCAAACCAGGCCTGTGTGGAGATCTTTTCCCCGGTACCAATGGTTGATATACCATTCTAACTTGTGAAAGTGTCACAGGAAGTAGGGGCAGCCTCCATCTCATGGGACCCTTGGAAGCAACTGTTAGGACAAAGTGGTTGCCAAGGCTGTGAGCTCATTCACTTCATGAAGGAAGTGACCTACCTCACTTTCTTGGTGATGGAACTCTCTGAACTTGGGATCCCTGAAAACAGGCAGCCAGAGTCAGGCCCAATAACAGTCACAGAAGTCTCACTTTTTGGATTTACCAAGGAGGGAGTCAATCTTTCTTGGTATCTACAGTTGTGAGGATGGCCAAATGCCAGGAAAGATATGAATTGGGGTCTTTCCTGAGAAAGCAGGTATTGGCTCACCGCTGGCTCCTGACAACTTCACAGAGTGGGCCAAGGAGTCCAGATTTGAGAATAGAGAGGCCATTTCGGGGGAACATAGTATGGCCCACAAGGCAGAGGACACTCTTGATAGTCACAGACCCTCTTGGGGGAAAAAGGTGCCTTTGTGGGAATGAGTGTGTGTATGTGGTTTTGTCTCATGCTCTGAGAATAGGTAGGAAAGGCGGTTTCTTTGGTTTAGAATGGACTGTTTCTAGTAAGTCATTTGACAAAGCAAGTGTTTCTATGTCTGTGTATCCAACTGTGTCCATGGTTGTAGACATTACAAAAGAAAATGCATCAATGGATGTGTCCTGTCTAGGAGAAAGCTTCCCCACATTCATCCTGCCCAATTTATGAAAGGACGGAGGCTTGCCTTATTCATGGGCAAGACCTGCTGTCTTCCTAAGTTTCTGTTTTCTTCTTGAATTCTGGCCACTCTCCAGAATAGACTCATGGTTTTGTGACCAAGATATGTAGCACCTCAAAGCTCTGTGACATGGCCGTGTACTGGATAGCTGAAGGGAATGGCGAGAATCTCAGGAAACTCAGATATCTGTGTGATCATGAGTGTCTCAGTGGAGAATCCCTGCTTTGGGCCTTTGCTTACCTATTGTTCTGTAGCACTGAATGTCAGGAAGGTCTTTGCCTAAGGCACCACTTTGTGAAACCTGAATAAAACAGTTTTCTAATGGAAATGAATGAGCATCACCTGTCTCTCTTTGAGTAATTGCTTTTGAAAGGGATGTGTCTGAGCCAGTCTGTTGGCTGTGTGTGAGGCTGTGGCTTGCATTCTCAGCACCTGATGGATCTAAAGAAAGATGCCATGTGTGCATCCAAAACCAAAATGGCCAAAAGAGCAGTCATTGTGGATAAAATCTCTTGCCTTCCTCTGTAAGGTTCCTGACCTCTATCAAGTGAGAATAGGAATCCTTTGGGTCAAATGACTTCTTCAAAGCCCTGCGGAGGCTAGCCAATAGGTGCTTGGGTTTTCTCATGACCCCAATGCACATAAAGAATCTAAACCCCACAGTCAGTAGGCCTCAAATTGGAGAAGCTGAGCAGTATTAATGGTAGGCCTTTTTGATCACTTCTGGTTCACAGAAGGGGTGTCCAGGCCACTCTGACTTTATGGAAATGACGAGCAAGAGTGCGTATTTTGGACACTGTCTTGTCCTGCGCTCCTCATAGAAACCTCCAGCTAGAGGTTATGATGAGTGTCTATATGGAAGAAGATGAGAGCCATGTGGGACTATTTTGGTTTTAATTGTGGTCATTTGTGTGGCAGTTGGAAGAGATGACTGGGTCCACCTGGGTTTGAACTCTGGTGTGAATCCCCTTAGAGACTGAGTTCTGGAAGTGACCTCAGAGAAGTATTGCCATGAATCGAGTTGGGATTTTAGGAAGCCATGCATGAGAGTCGCCCTTATAAACTTAGATCAAGGTCCAGGGTGGCTTTCCACTGGGAATCTCAGCCAAATTATCCCATGATTTTATTCTTAAAGACTTGGCAGCCATACTTGAGAGTCAAAACACACATGGAACTCACATTGTAGACCTCAATAGGCCTGGCTTCATGTAACCTTTTGGCCACTCTATGGGAAGCGTTGCCTATGAAAGTTCTCCAGAGTTTCACTGAAATGAGCTTCCTCAACATTTAATGGTTCTTGAAAGCCACAGTGCCTCCCAACTACATCCTTGAAAAATGGCTAGATAAATACTTTGAAATTTTTGAAATTCCCATGACCAGGTGGCACTGGAGTATCTTTGGATGTCCTGCTGCTGATCATGAGTGTACCAGAGAGTGCCTTGATTGACTGGAATTTATAAAAATAATGTAGAACAGAGATGGTAGTAAGTTGGAGCCTGCTGAGTAGTGGGCCTAGAGCAGTGGTAGCCACGTGTGTGATAAAACATCTGTGGTGGGTCCATGTGATTAGCCCATTTGCTTCCAAATGGCTTGTGACTGACATGGTGCAGCCAGCAGACCCTTATTTGTAAAGGCATCTTTTTATTTGGAGAGCTTTCAAGGTAATGATCAGAATCAGGTTGATATGGTCAAGGGTGCAAGCTATGTGAGAAAGAAGCCTGGTTGTTTCATTCTCCTGCAGACCCTAACCCACCACACGTGACAGAACTCCCTCTAGCACTGTGTCCCAGTTGAACTTGTTGTTCAAAAAGCCCAGTGCAGCAGCAAGAACCAAAAGCCCCAGTGCAGCAGCAAGAACCACCACAAAAATTTGAGGAGGACCAAATGGCTTCACAGTCCACACGGGATGAAACTTAGCCTCCAGTGGCCACACTTTACCTACAAAGAGAGAATTCAGCACTGCTGCCTCAGGTTCACTTGAAAATAAGAATCCATGTTCTCCAGGTCATATAGATGCAGACCCAGCTTTGATGGTCTCACTACAAAAGAAGCTAAAACTCCTTAATACAACATATATTTCAAGTGCCCAGCTTCAGAGGCAGTTTCTCAAGAAGTCTTTAGGCCAGCAGAGCTCAATGTTTGTGGAGTGTTTACCATGTCCCTTACTTTTGGAAACTGCTCTACCACCTCCAAGGTTGTGAACTCCTGAGCATATTCCATTTCAGATTTGCATTCACAGATTTTCTAACTCTTCTCCTCTAATTGTGTCTTACCTGGGGTGAAGGTAATGTCAAGGCATTGTTGTGGATGAGAGTGGGAAGATTTTTGTGTAGCACATATTTGCATACACATTGGATTCATTTTCCAATTTCCCATTAAAAATACTGAATCCCTGACACTAACCCATACCCTACTAGACTCTGACTACTAATCCTAATATGATGGAGAAAAATAACCCAAACAGAATAGAAATACAAGCAGTACAGAGAAGGCATGGTGTATAGTTGGACTTGCCTTTTGCATTATGTAGGGTAGGTGTTATAAATCTAGATAATTTTTAATTGAAATAGTTATCCATGTGTTTTTAAAGTTAACAAATATGTGAATTTCTATCTCCCTTTCTCTGTAGCCTATTCAGCAAATGTATTTTTATATGCACATATAGAATCCTAGCTGGTATCACATGTACATACTTGTTTGGAGGCTGACGTGGCAGATAAAAATTATGAGAAGAGATAACTCCTCGTAAATGCTGTTGGATCTTAAAATTCAACCTATGGGTGATCTTCCTAGTTGAACAACATTATTCATAAATCCATGTTCAGTAAAATTAATATTTTTGGATCAGTGGACGATATATATTTCACCATGAATTTCGATTGGCATATATACTGCTACTCTTTAATGTCTGTGTGTGTTTTGTGTTTGTGTGTGTATATATATATATATATATATATATATATATATATATATATATATATACAATCTCTAGATTTTTTAAAATATAAAATATATGTGTCTTATTATACACTCCCTAAATACATTCATATTCATGTATGTGGATTTATAATCAAATTTTTACAAGATTATTCTCAGAAATATTCATCCCCCTGAAACACATATTTGTTTACTAGTACTGAAAACTAACTTCAATGAAAGGTGCATACAAATCCTAACATTTCTGCAGTAACTTACCCAGGTTAATATCAATGCAAGTAGATTCCTATGGGACATGATGTGTATTTTGACATTCATTTTTATTCAACACTGGTACAGTACTATTTTTTCAGTTTATGCACATCAAAGGATAAATGTTTCATCCAAAATTTCAAAATTTAAAACTTTTGATTCACTTTCAATCACTTCCTGCTTCAGAACACATGTATTCCTCCATGTTTCTTGACTGGTCTTTCATGAGACTTCTTTGCAAACACATTATTTCCGATTTGCATAATCAATTTTGAAGCAAAACTCACACACTCTTCATGATCAACCGTAACACTAATATTACCATTAGATGTACAACTGGTTGTAATGAATGTATGTATGCCAATATCAATATAAGATTTCCTGTATATTTTCAGATATCAATTTATTCCAATTCCAATTTCTAATGTTGGGTCCAGTTATATTATTTATTCACAGTTTGGTCTATTCATTCATCATCTCTATATTCATCAAAACAGGGTACACCTATTTTTTTCCCCAATACTAATTTATAGGTTGTAAAAATATTGCTCCCCATAATGGTGGAAGAAATACTCATATCACCTGATCTACATATACATTTTTATCACAGTAATATTCTGGACACAAATGTAAAGGTAACACTTATGATTGTACCAAAACCTAAATTGAACGTGAATATATATTACTAAAACCATCCATGTCCAGGTCGCCTAATGCTCTCAAATTTCAATCCTATTGGTGACTACATATTTGTTTCTTCTAATATCATATATTCAACCTCAACCCTGTTGAAAATGTCTAATCCTGTTACTCACTTTATACTTTGCCTGATTTCCTAATGTCTCTATTTTATATCTGCTTTCCTACATATTTTCCCCAGTTCATCATTGTGACTGACTCTTCATATGTGCTGATATTTTCATTCAGTCTCTAAACGAAACCCTATTGCTAAAGAACTATATTTCCAACTCAAAGACTCACT